>NC_021165.2:1475174-1488774 GCF_000331145.2 Cicer arietinum | reverse complement strand
TTCCCTTCATCCCCCACCACATTCTCTCTCCCACCCAACACACACACACACACTGTCATCATCCTCATCCTCTTCTCCTTTCTTTTCTGCTACTTAACCAAAAACTACGCACCTTTTTCTCCTTTTTCGATTCCATCTTTATAATAGTTGTAAGTTGTAACTAACTACTAACCCTTTCACTCTCTCATCTAATCCAATACAATCCATCCTCACCGTCCATTTCCGTACACCTCACAATCTCAGCCGTCGCCAATAATTTCAACATAGTTGACTCTTCATGTTATGTCTCTAGCCTTTGCAGCATCCACCGATCTACGTATCAACTATTATAGATCTTATTGAATTTTCTGACGGATCCATGACGGAAGATCGGAGCGTGAAAACCAACCGCGTCGTTGACGTGGTATTAGACTGTGTAATACCGTACATCGACGATCCTAAAGACCGTGACGCCGTTTCTCAAGTATGCCGGCGATGGTACGAACTTGATTCGTTGACTAGGAAACACGTGACGATTGCTCTGTGCTACACCACGACGCCGTCGCGTCTCCGTCGTAGATTCCCTCACCTGGAGTCTCTGAAACTGAAGGGGAAACCTAGAGCGGCGATGTTCAATTTGATTCCTGAAGATTGGGGAGGACACGTGACACCTTGGATTAAAGAGATTTCTCATTATTTTGATTGTCTCAAGAGTCTTCACTTTCGACGAATGATTATTCAAGATTCCGATCTTAAGCTCCTTGCTCGCTCACGTGGTCACGTGCTTCAATCTCTTAAGCTTGATAAGTGTTCTGGTTTTTCCACTCATGGACTTCGCTTTATTGGTCGCTTTTGCAGGTTGGATTTCAATTGCTATTGAGTTTCTTGAGTTTGGTTTTTGTAACCTAAGCTTTATTCATTCATATTGGGATTGAAATGAATGTTGTCATGTCAACACTTTTCTTTTTTAATGGTGCAAAATTTTGTCTGGTAGTTCTTTATTACTGTTTTTTTTAGCTTTCACTGCATAATTAGAAACAAACGCCAAGTGTTCTAATTTGTTTTGGTAGTTCTATGTGCTTTTATTATGAATGTTTCAGTTATAATTTTTTTAATGTAATTAGACAATAAAGTATGTTGCTCATTTTTTGCCCACTGCGAGAAAATCTTGTATTGTTTAATGTTTATGGTGCATTATGTGGCAGACTTAATTATTTCTAAAATTTAGTTCCAATTTCATGTAACAGTTTTGTTGTTATTTCATTTTCGTTTTCCAAGATGTTTCATGGTTAATTTTACATTGAGTTGTTTTATTTCCTGCTTCATAAATTTGTCACCTTCAAATTGTTAGAATTTTGTAGTGTTTAATCATTATAGAGCAAATTTAAAAAAGACGAAGTTCATATAAATAAAGAAGATGAACTTCCCATACTTTTTATTCACTTAATGGAGATATATAATTTTATCTTTTCATCCTCCATTCTCCCTGTTTTTTAATAAAATTTCTTATGTTTTGTTGGCTGTAAGATTGTACCATCATGATCCTAATTAAAGCTCATGCAGAGATGTGTTTGTGCTGGACTTAATCACTTACTGGTTCCTAATTGAGGATTTGTGCAGGACTAGTATGTGGGATGTTGGGACAAGCATTACAAAAAGCATATATATGTGGTGTTATATAAGAAGGAATAAGGGTGGATTGCAGATTGAATATGTGGTTAATTAGTGGTGGAATTAAGGGTGTGTTGTTTATCATGAAGCAGAGGTGTTGTTGGCTAGGATCGATTTTTTTGTCTTCTAGTTTCTCTAGTACGGCTGAAATTTCTATTTTCCAGCTTTGTGGTATACTTGATTTGTTAAGCTCAGTCTTCTATGAATATATTATATTGTGCACACCCTGTGGCTTGATTGGTTGCTTTAAAAATTTTGCTTCTTCAAAAAAAAAAAAAAAGCTTTATGGTAAAAAAAATCATATGTAGTATAATTTTTTCAAGTACATTTGATCTAAGACATGGTTTCTAGGAAGTTGGAACTTATTCCTGCAGTTATCACTTATTGTGTCTCCAACTGTAATTTGTTTTTTTTTAACAAGTGTAAATTTTGGCTTTTGGCAGGAGTTTAAAAGTTTTGCTTTTGGAGGAAAGCACAATTGTTGAGAACGATGGCAATTGGCTGCATGAGCTTGCTTTGAATAATACAGTTCTTGAGTTTCTAAATTTTTACTTGACAGATATTGTTGATGTCAAAGTTCAAGACCTTGAGCTTTTAGCCAAAAATTGCCCCAACTTGGTGTCTGTGAAAATTACTGACTGTGAAATCTTGGATCTTGTGAACTTTTTCCGCAACGCAACTGCTCTAGAAGAGTTTTGTGGAGGCACGTACAATGAGGAACCTGAAAGATACTCTTCTGTATCTTTACCAGCAAAGCTATGCCGATTGGGTCTAACATATATTGGGAAGAATGAGTTGCCAATAGTATTCATGTATGCAGCTGCACTGAAAAAATTGGATCTCCTCTATGCCATGCTAGATACAGAGGATCATTGTATGTTGTTCCAAAAATGCCCAAATTTGGAAGTCCTTGAGGTAAGTTCCTGGAATCCTTTGCTCATTAAGATTTCCAAATTTAATATTGATCATTTGTGTCTGGTTAGGTAGATCTTAGTCTCTTACTATAAACTGATATCTTCCCTTATGCACAGACAAGGAATGTAATTGGAGATAGAGGATTAGAAGTTCTTGGTCACTGTTGTAAGAGGTTAAAAAGACTTAGGATTGAGCGAGGTGATGATGATCAAGGAATGGAGGATGAAGAAGGTACTGTTTCCCACAGAGGACTCATTGCTTTATCACAGGGATGTACAGAGCTTGAATATTTGGCTGTTTACGTTTCCGATATTACAAATGCATCTTTGGAACAAATTGGCACTCACTTGAAGAACCTTTGCGATTTTCGCCTTGTCTTGC
This sequence comes from Cicer arietinum, assembly GCF_000331145.2. Taxonomy (NCBI): domain Eukaryota; kingdom Viridiplantae; phylum Streptophyta; class Magnoliopsida; order Fabales; family Fabaceae; genus Cicer; species Cicer arietinum. Next base: position 1,485,828 of record NC_021165.2, on the reverse strand, counting down.
TTGATCATGAAGAGAAAATATCAGATTTACCACTTGACAACGGTGTTCGGGCTTTACTGAGGGGCTGTGACAAGCTTAAAAGATTTGCACTATATCTGCGGCGTGGGGGCTTGACTGATATTGGTCTTGGTTACATTGGGCAATACAGTCAAAATGTGAGGTGGATGCTACTGGGATACGTGGGGGAAACTGATGCAGGCCTTTTGGAGTTTGCAAAGGGATGTCCTAGTCTTCAGAAACTCGAAATGAGAGGGTGTTCCTTTTTCAGTGAGCATGCACTTGCTGTTGCTGCAACACAATTGACTTCTCTTAGGTACTTGTGGGTTCAAGGGTATGGTGCATCTCCATCTGGACGTGATCTTTTGGCAATGGCTCGCCCCTTTTGGAATATTGAGTTAATTCCTTCTAGACAAGTTGCCATCAGCAATAATATGGGTGAGCCCCTGGTTGTTGTTGAGCATCCAGCTCATATTCTTGCATACTACTCTCTTGCTGGCCAAAGATCAGATTTTCCAGATACCGTTGTACCTTTGAACCCTGCAACATATGTTAATGCCTACAGTTGTGTATAAACCAATTTTTTTGTTTTTCTTCTACCCTTTTATATATTGTTTGTAAGTTTCTCTTGTATTTGTAGTTTAGGGTTCTTATTATTCTCTGCAACTCCCTAGACCATAATAGTCTTGTAATAAGCCTGCGTTTTCATTTTGTAATCCATAAATATTAAATTTAGGGTTCTCATTATTCTCTGCAACTCCCTAGATCATAATAGTATTCTAATAAGCGTTTTCATTTTGTAATCCATAAATGTGTCTACCACCTATTGTGATTTGTTCCTTTCATATGAATATTCTCAGTTTTGTTAATATATCTAATAACTGATGATTTTCCTTTTCATTCATATTATAAACTAGATGTTAGATCTACATTGTTGAGTTTTTTATCACAAAAAAAAAAAGATTGTTAGGTTCACGATATGAGACATTAGCCTGAAATAAGAATGAGAATAGGTTGGGCCAAACTAAACTTTGTTAAGCCCGACCTGTCAAAAAATTTAAGGTCTAAATCTTGCATGTGGCCTTTCATAGGCTTATTTTTTATGTCTGAGAATCTAAAGTCTATTATGATATGTTAGTTTATTTAAAGACTTATTTCATTTTAACATTTTTGAATAAGTAATCAAACATATTTATAAATTAATTAATGACTTTATGATATGTTTTGATATTTAACATCACATTTTGAAGAATATGACTTTATAATCATTCTACTTAAATTATATTTTTTAATAATACATTTAAATATGTCAAACACTAAATTAAGTTAATATGCATAAATTACTAAAAGTTGAATATATATAAAAAAAATGTCGTCCTAATAAGACTAAAATACTTATTATATGATCTGTAGTCTGACCTTCTTAACTAAATAGGTTTTTTTGAGAAATTTTAACTTTATCTATTTAGAAAAAATGTCTAGCCTAACTTGGAAGGTTAGGCCGTAGACTCTTGTCGGTCGGCCTAGTCTATTCTCACCCCTAACCAGATACATCGTTTTTAGACTTTAACAATAAAATTGATAAGTTATTTCCAAACATTTGATTAAGGTTGTCTAATTGTGTTTGATTTTCTTAAAATACAAAATATGTTTGGTTGCACAGTCAGACCATTTTGACTTATGTTACCGACTTACATCACTTCAAACAAGATTCTAGCTTGTTTGGTTCTCGGTCGACACTATGCTTGAACGCACGTTCTACCTTGAAATTAATTGTGAACGTAAGCAGGTCCTCCCAGCTTCCAGATTATGGATGAAATCACTTCTCTTTGTTGCTTATTTTCTATTTCAATGTTGGGAAGGTATTGATTGTGAAAAATACCTTTTGCAAATGATTGATCACGATAATTGACATAATTATACAGATTTTTGTACATATGTTGGCCCCTCTTTGACCTTCATTCCGAAGCACCTAAGTTGGAAGAAAAATTCATTTTAAACAGAAAACCTCTTACATTTATTTTGTCCTAAGCTCTAATATTGCTTTTTGTCCATTAACTTACAAAATTTAGTTTGAGAATACTGAATTTTATTTTAAGTATGAATGTCAACTATTTTAAAGAATGTGAAAAAAAAATTTATTTTAAAGAATGTTTATATGTTTTGACAAAAGAGATTAATTTCTATATATTAACAATGTCAATATTTTTTATACATGCATTCAATTAATCGAAAGTATCACTTAAGAAGTATCACTTTCTTAAGATAATTCCCAAAATATTTCTAAAAAAACCTATAAAAAATAAATCCTTGATAAAAATGCATTGAGTGGCATTAGATAAACTATCAAATGCATTGAGTGGTATTAGATAAACTGCTTCTCTATTTTGCTCTTAATCTCATCAGCCCAATAATTTGATAATAACGTCAATATGAATTTGAATATGAACGAGAAGGATAATGATAATTTGTGTATATGAATCATGTTTCCAATGGAAAAAATGTTGAACTAACCTTGGACATGCAGGTGGCAACCCTTTGTTGTTCATATTTTCTATTTATGAATTGTTGTTAGTAGGTTGAATAAAAGACTAATGTACAAGGAAGTGGTATACTGTTTATGAACTAAGTTGTTATCTTTAATATTAACTCATATCTCTAATATGTTTAGAAGACTTATAATTCACACGAAATAAGATATCTTATAAGGTTTTGTGATGTTATAAAGAAAAATGATTTAGAATAAAAAAATTTGAAGAAATGAAAGTGAATAAACCAAAATCTTTTTACTTTTTACATCAAAAACTAAAAAATTATTGAGAGAACTATTATTTGTACCAGTGCGATGCACAACTTTTGTTTAAAATATAAAAGTTGTTTAAAATCAAACATAGTTTGTTATAGGTCATTAATTTAAAAAAAAAAATACAAACATGTAAGTGGAACACAACTTTTATTTAATGGTCTAGTGTATATGTTTCAAAATATTTGTTTGAACGGTACATTAAAAGTGGTGTTTGTTTATTTATTTCATCATCAATTATTAATATTTTTAGACTATTTTTTTATGTCACTTTTGAAATAACAACATATAGTTGTCTATGTGAGAAAACATATTTTGATAGATAAACTATTAAATACTTTAAAGGTTGTCCTTGATTTTTATTAAAGTGAATGCAAATAAATTATCTTATTTGAAATGTTGACAATCTAGGTATTTACACATTATTACCAATATTCTACCGTGATATGACATTTCCATCAAAAATATATTTGTTCATTTTTGTGATTATTAATTATTGTGTCAAATGATTTTAACAAAGGATCTTTTCAGATTATCAATAAAATGTTTAAATCATATGAAGGAACATAAAAAAGAATTATATATTACAATACTAGTATGTCTCTAATTCTTCAAGAATTATCGAATGATCAAAATATCGTTTTTCGATTAGATAGAAATTTGGTATACATAATCAATTCATCAAGATAGGTATATGTTTTTTAAATTTACCAAATTAAATGTTGGAAAACATCAATTAAGATAAATTAAAAAATCAAATATTTTAATAATATTTAATAAAGCTTGTATTTCTCTATGGAAGTCAAGGATAAAGCATATTAAAACTTTTGCCATATATATATTGCTAACTAATATGTTTATCAAATATGTTAATACCAACTTTTTCTCAATTTGTTCAATCAATTTATGTATAAAGACCTAAAACTTTGAATTTATTTTCCACAGTTGCGAAAAAGAAAGACACTACTTAATTTGGGTAAGAATATAAAGTGTTATTGTGAATTGATATTTGACTTTATACTCCATCAATTTATTAATTCACATGGTCAAGTATACCAAAGGTCATAACGGGATAAAAAGAAATCGTATTAAAACTACTTTTATTCCACTTAAGATTTTATATCGATAAAATCGAAAATATGGTTATTTGTCACATGACATATTTTTTTAGTTAATTAATTTAATCTAACAATTAAGAATTATAATACGAGATTTATTCTGCGAATCCGTCTTAACCCATAAATAATGAAATGAATTTGAATTTGAACAAAAAAATCTATCTTTAAATTATTTATCAGATTATTCGATATATCCTAAATCATCTTAAAGACAAATATTTATTTTTTATTATTATTTTATTTAATATTGATTCACTCTCTCTAAAAAAAATTATTAATCAGATCACTAACTTAATAATTAAAAATATTAAAAAAATAAAAATATTCTAAAGACAATATTTTCAAATAACTTGTTTTTTTTCTTTTTATAATGCTCCAAAAACTGAAATAATTGATAAATTACAAGCATTTCACAAGTGGTATATCAATTAAGAATTTAATCTCAAACCTAGTTAAAAGTAAAAAGAACGAAGAATAAAAAAAGAAGAAAAAAAACAAAAGGTCCAATAACATGTCCCAATGTAAGTAGGCCCGTGAAATTAATTTGCAATTGGTGATTGGAACGGTGGAAATAACTACAAGTATAATTCGAATCTTTTTTACTCTCTCAATAATAACTATAACCCATCTTTCTTCCCTACAAACCCTAATCCCAATTCTCTCTATGGCTAAGAAACGCCACATCTCTCAGCTCGACGAACCACCCATCCCCGCCTCCAAGGATGATCACAAACCACCACAACAAGAACACATAACAGATGACCAAGAAGAAGAAGAAGGTTCAACATCATCACAAGCAGCTTCTTCATCTGAACAAGTAGAAGAACACGAAGAAGAAGAAGATGACGACGAAGAAGAAGATATTCAACAAACACCTTCACAACCCGCTTCAAAAAACCATCCACCCCCTTCTTCAAACTCCCATCCAAAATCCTCATCTTCGTCCGAAGAAACCGACTCTGAATCCGAATCAGATCCAGAACCAAACACCAAACTCAAACCTCTCCCCTCCAAGCCCATCAAATCAAAGCCCCAAGCCCAAGCCTCCCCTCCACCGACTAAATCTGGAACCAAACGTCCAATCAATAACGACGCCAAACAATTAAATAAAAAGAAGAAAACAACCGCCGCAGATGAAGACGATAAAGAACCGGAGGACGACGTCACGAAAACCGGCGAAGACTCTAAAAAGTATTTTCAGAGACTCTTTAGCGAAGACGACGAGCTCGTAATTCTTCAAGCCCTCGTCGATTTCACCGCGAAAACAGGGAACGACCCGTGCAAGCACCTAACAGTGTTTTACGAGTTTGTGAAAAAATTGATTCACGTTGAAGTTACTATAGGGCAACTGAGGTATAAGATTCGTAGATTGAAGCAGAAATTTCACAATAAAGTGAAGAGCGGAAAACCTCCTACTTCCGCGAAACCAATTGAAATTAAAGCGTTTGAACTTGGTCTCAAGATTTGGGGTGATAAACCTAATAGGAAATCGTTGAAGAAGGAACCGGCTGCTAAGAAACCAACAACAACTAAGAAATTGGTGATGGAACCTGATTCGCCATTGGTTGTTTTGAATGAATCTAAAAAGGCTGAAGAAAGTAGTGGTAAAATTGATGCTTCGGATGCCAATTTGATTTTGAATGAAATGGTTCGTTTCGACAGGAGTGCAGGTTTCACTGGGCTGAATTTGGATGCAATAAATAAGGCAGTGGTGTTGCTTGATGAATCACAGAGGGATGAGTTTGAGGGAAGATGGAAGAAGTTGCATATTGCTGAATTGGAGCTGTTTACAAGGCGTGCTGAATTGGTCGAGGAGCAGACTTGCTTGATATTGGATGCATTGAGGTCATCATTAAGCCATTAGTTTTTCTTGTCATTTTATTGATCTTTTTTATTTTCCAACTTTGCTGTTCATTTATTTTGTCAAATTATGGTTTTTGAATTTAATAGATTATCTTAATGAATACATTGCACTATTATGGTTTTGGTTTTCTATGGATTATCTTACTCAACACATGCAAGCAATGCAGAATTGTACACATTGCGATTATTGTAGTGTTGTATATTGGTATTGTATGTTTGGAATTTCACGTTACTGAGACTTGAAAAAGTGTTTGTTGAAGCGGATTGTGACATGCATTTGGTTGTTGAACCTTTGCTGTTTCTGTTCTTTCAACTAAGGGATGTACTTGTACTTGTTTGTAGGATTCACATTTTGGAATTCATGTAGTTCAAACCATCCATTTTATTACTGTTGTGTTTTTTGACTGTTAATTCAGAAGTTCTTATTCCTTTTGAGTCTCACATAGGAAAAAGCTTGAAATCTTTTAAGTTTTATATGTTTGTATACTAACGTGTAACGTGAATTTGTAATCAAGCTAGAAAGAGGGAACTTCTTGTGCGCACATAATTGTTTCGACAAATGCAAAGATTTAGTGTGAATCTTTTGATTTATATCATACATGCATTATAGTATACTTTTGACTCAACTTCCATGATTTTTGTAACTATCAAGTAAATATAAATTTATGCATGCTTAAAACTTGTGCTAATTTGTTTTAGTGCTTGGTAGAAATGAAATTTCATCCACCACACATGAAGCTATGAAGTTAAATAGGAAGTGACAAATGAAAAATTCAACTATGCAAATTGGATTTCTTACGAAGAGAATAGGGAAAACAGAGGTGTCTCTAACTTAATTAAATGTAGAAATAGCGTTTTAGAAAGTGGAAATTGACTTTTTCTTTTATCCAAATGTTCTTCACACAAACGAAACAAGGAAAACTTAAATTTAAATTGTTACTGAGTTATTAATTTGATTACTCTAAACAAAATTTTCCCTTTACCTTATATTTACAATTTTGAGGAAATGGTATTCGACTTCTCTCTTAGTTCTCTTTAAATGGCATTTACATCTTCTTTAGTTTTGAAAATGCATTCACCTCCCACACAAACATTTTTTTTTGCCGCACTTAATATGCACTTAATATCTTCTGTCATTTATTATATGACATAATTAGAATATTCATTTTAATTTGTAAATGGACGAGTATACATCTAGTATTGACAATTTTGACAAGTATGTTTATGTTCTCAGTGACACCAGTTGAAGTGTATATTTTAGTGTATTTTTGATAAATGACAGATAGAATATATAAGTGCCAAAAAAAAATATTAATATGCAATTTTTTTAGCGAGTACATGAGAGGTAAATACATTTTAAAAACTAAAGAGAGTGTAAGTGTCGTTTAAGAAAACTTATGAGGAGATAAATGCAATTTGTCTTATAATTTTATATATATTGACAATATATACAAGAAAACAAATGCAAGCGAGAATGTCTAGATTTTTTTTTTTAATCTTCTCTTTGATTTTATTATTTTGGTTATAATAAATTAATTGATGACATTTACAATTATCTCTCATTTATTTTAGAAAATAACATTAGGTTTGAGACAAAATATAACATAATATACTAAATTTTAACATTACAGAACAATATTAATCAATTTTGTAGAAAATATATAAAATAGTTAAAAATAAATTAAATTAAACTAATGAATATTATTAGAAGAAGAAAAACAAATAATATATAAATGCAATATTACATTAAATAATTTATATATATATATATATATATGGTCTTACAAAAGAAATTCAAAATTCAAATCTCGCAGATTTTACAAAATTACATCCAACAATTCACCTATCTTTATTATTTATTATTTATCATTTCCATTATCACTTTCTCACCATCAATATATTTTCTACGAGTTCTATTTTGTTTTGCTTTTTTTTTTTTCATTCCCTTTCTACTAGCTTGAATGTTGGTTACGCGATTAAGTACTTACCAAGTAATTAAATAAAAACATACTATCAATTTAACATTGGTGCAGTCCACCTCTTTTTTTTTGCGCACCATTAAAACCAAAGGAAACTCCAAGCATGAGTTTTCTTTCCGTCTAAATCTTATTTTTATTTAAAATTTCACATTATATTTTAATTTATATATTAAATTATTTATTTTATTTTATTTTATTTTTAAGAGGTCACATTCAACCACAGAAAGATAAAACTATGTATAAATTTTTAATTTTTTCACTTTAATAAAATTATATTATATTAATAATTTTCTCATATTTTTTAAATAAATTATCAATTTTATTTTATTTGATTAACAACTTTTTTTTTTTTGGGTCTAATAAATAAAAATATATTTGTGTTCGTAAATTTTTTTTGGAATATCTTTGTGTTTGTAAAAACTTAAATTAAGTTTTTTTTGATACATATTTGTGTTATGGAAAAAATCAAATTTTAAGTTTTTCTGAATATAATTGTAGATAGTTGGGGTCAAATAACTTTTTATTTTATTTTTAATAAAAACATGTAAAATAAATAGTTTGTAAAATACGGAGATTGGAGTATAATTGTAGAGGTATAGCGTAATTTTTTATAGATATAATAGTGAAAATTTAGGTCACGATATTTTTCCAATAAAAAAGAAATCTGAGCCGTCAATTAAAATTAGTTTTAAACGTATTTTGTTGTTCTCATTTATAATAATAACCAAATGTTTCCACCAGTCTTCTATATATACTTCAATAATGAATTATAAGCAAAACAACTAAATTAAATATATTAAAAATATTATTAATCACATTTAATTTTATATAATTTAAATTAAAAATTAAATCTATTGTTAAAATTATCATTAATAACAATAAAATAGATCATTAGAAATGACATGTTAACTAACACATTGCACATATAAACATAATCTATTTAAAAAACAGCTACCAATACAAATTTAATGAGTTGACACACACAATTAAGGTTGAAGAAAAGGAACCAAACATGATTATTTTTAAATGAAGATTTATATATTAATTCAATAAAATAAATTGAAGGATTAAATTGAAATCCGACATAAACAGTGAAGACATAAACAATGTTTGCCACATTACAAATCTTACAAGGTAAACAAGGGATAAAACCTTGTTGAAGAAAAAAAGAGGGTAGAACAAACAAAAGTCAAAACCCTTAAAAATCTAATTAGGTTGGTTGATAAAATCCCAATCATCTTGTGTCAAGCCACCATACAACAAATGAAGTTGCTCTAGAAGGTGTAGATTTTCAGTAAAGATATCAAGTGGAGCATCATTGTGGTTGTGATTATCAACCCTTTCATCTTGTATTGGAACATTATTTGGTAATACAGTGCTAATCTCTTGTGGTTGCAAATGAATGTTTTGCTTATTCCCCAAAAGTGCATCAGCAATAGTCCTATCATGGATGCTAACTCTAGGTTTCCTTTTAATCTCTCTCTTCTCAACTTCAACTTCTTGCATTTTTCTTTTATGATACTTTTGAGCATGGCTTGCCACTTGTGACGGAGTCTTTGTCACTACATAATTACGAGATATAGTTTTCCACTTTCCTTCTCCGACCTCAAAAAGTCCTTTTAAAAATCGACTGCAAATCAATACCCAAAAATTCATTTCAACAAACTTATATGTAGAGATACCCCATTAATATATATATTGATAGATGAGGATCAACTTACACTAATTAGAATTACTCTACTTAATCATTCTTTATAGACATTAAATATAATCAACCGAACCGTTAATTATTCTAATATTACTATAATGTCAATGCATATAAAAAATATTGAACTTATTCTTTAATAAAATATTAAAGAAAATGAACTTATTTGTTGGAACACAATCAAGAGTGGAGGGTGAATCAATGGTGAAAATTGTGGTGTTTTGGAAATGATAGAGAAAAGAGAGAGAGAGAAAAAAGAGAAGAGAATTATTTTCTGAATTTCATATGTATTTCAAAGTTGGCATTAGTCTCAAAACATTACACACAAAGTTATTTATATGAGTACAAATGTGGAACCACTTAACTTGGCCCAAAACTAACTTTTGAATTATTTACAACTTCCAATACACCACCTTAATTCAAATACTCCACATTCTTCCAATACATGCACATAACGAAGCTGCAATATACTCCGCCTCGCAAGAAGAGAGCAACGACCGGCTCCTTTTTAGAACACCAAGAGATTGGTGCCCCTTCGAACATAAAAACATAACCGGCCGTTGATTTCCGATCGTCCTTATCTCCGCACCAATTGGAGTCGGTGTATCCAAGTAATTCGCAACTTCTGCCCATGTTACTTCCACAACCAAGAGTACTTTTCACACCAATACCCTTTTTACCTTTTGGTAAATCAACCAACATCCATGTATTGTTCCTTTCAATTGATTCCAGTTCTTCCTTCATAGCACATATCCTCTTTGGATCGCTTAATGCCTCCTCCGTATTCACCGGTTCGGATTCGGCCATTAGAGCGAAATGAATAAGATCACCCTCATTGTTGATCTCACTATCTTGGAACAATTCACAATCACAGAGTCTTTGAGGAAATCCTCTTCGCCTTGTTGATCGTCTACTTGATTCACCTCTTTTGGTTCTGAAAGGTTGCTGCACAGCACCTTCAGAAAATTCAGATTTTTCTGCAGACAATCGATTGGCAAATCGATTTCCAGCTCTCCAGAGGCTCCAGAATGTTGATTTTTCTGCTGACAATCGATTGGACAATCGATTTCCACCTCCCCAGACTGATTTTTCTGCAGAAAATCGATTGGTGAATCGATTGACACTTCTCCAGTAGCTCCAGGATTTCGACCTAAATCGATTGGTAAATCGATTGGCACTTCACCAGTAG
>NC_021165.2:1399375-1474498 GCF_000331145.2 Cicer arietinum | reverse complement strand
TTGATACTAGGCAGTCCAGTCACCATCTCATACTTTTGCAACGCGTTGAGATCTCAAAATTTCAAGTGTCCAAGACGGTAGTGCCACAACCATTCATCACGACTGCCGCTGTAGCTAAACACCTATGCTCCATGATTTCCAACCCAATCTTGAAAGTCCTATTGGCAGCCATAGGAGCCTTAAGGATCAAAACCCCGTTTTGGTCCAAAACGCGCAAAACATTGTTTTCCATCTGAATCATGTAATTCCTCTCAAGCAATTGGCCAATACTCAATAGATTACACTTGATTCCTGGAATGTACATCACATCTTTGATCAAGGAATGACCACCATCCCTTCTCATGATCAAAACATCACCAATACCGTCGGCCGCTAATGTCGTGTCATCCGCGAATTTCACTCTACTTCGTGTGGCTTGATTGATCTTCACAAACCAATCCTTTCTTCCCGTCATATGTGTCGAGCAACCTGAGTCCAAGTATCACTCATTTCTCCCTTGGGCTCCATCTCGAACGGTTACCATTGCGCTTTTCTCCGAATGCGTTATTGCAGATTTTTCTGCACTGCAATAGTTGCTGTCCAGCAACTTCCTCTTGTCACAGTTGCTGTCCAGCACCTCTTTAATGCCATAGTTCTCTTCCGTGATCATCACAAGAACCGTGTTATCATAATCCATGTCTTGCCTAGCAACCTTAGCCTCATCCGCATGATTCTCCCTTGGTTTCGCTCTACACTCTCTTGCGAAATGCCCAAGCTTTTGACAATTGTAACACTTCTTGGTACTTTTGTCGAATGACCTGTAGTTGTCTTGACCACCACCTTTGGAACTGTCCTCACCTTTCTTTGAATTTTGTGACTCTTTTCCATCAAAATTCTGGAAATTCTTCTTTCCTCTAGAAGACCATCTCCCTTTCGACTTCTTATTCTTCTCGTTGAAATGGGCTTGCAAAGCAACTTCCGCTTTGGCTTTATCGTTTCCTCTTTCGTCCATCCTTTGTTCATGAGCTTCCAATGAACTTTGAAGTACATCTTTCGTCATCGTCTTGAGATCCTTCGATTCCTCAATCGCCACCACAATATTATCGAATCTTGGTGTTAAAGAACGCAATACCTTCGACACAAAATTCTGTTCGGAAACGGCTTCACCACACAACTTCATTTGATTCCCCAAGCGTGTCACACGCGTCACGTAATCGTTAATCGTTTCCTTGTCTTCCATTTGAAGTAACTCAAACTGCCGCTTATGAGTTTGTAACCTCACCACCTTCGCCTTATCCGCTCCAGCATATGCTTTCTCAAGAATACCCCAAGCTGTCTTCGCCGAGTCGCAATCGCCAACTTTTTCGAAATTGTCACTATCGACGCAAGAATGGATCAAGAAAAGGGCCTTGTAATCTTTCTTCTTATCTTCCTTGAATTTCGCTTCTTGGGCTGTTGTAGCCTCTTTACCAAGAGGAGTAATGTCATCGGTAATCATATCAAGAACATCTTGATATCCAAACAAAACTTTCATTTGTTTGTGTCATTTGTCATAATTCTTCGAATCAAGAATCATAAGGTTGGTAGGGATTTTGTCATTGGAAACGGACATGATTGCAGCGAAATTGGATCTAAACCTTGCTCTTGATGCCAGATGTTGGAACACAATCAAGAGTGGAGGGTGAATCAATGGTGAAAATTGTGGTGTTTTGGAAATGATAGAGAAAAGAGAGAGAGAAAAAAGAGAAGAGAATTATTTTCTGAATTTCATATGTATTTCAAAGTTGGCATTAGTCTCAAAACATTACACACAAAGTTATTTATATGAGTACAAATGTGGAACCACTTAACTTGGCCCAAAACTAACTTTTGAATTATTTACAACTTCCAATATTATTGAGTATAGTATAAAAATTTGAAAAATAAATTTATTCACCAAAATGAAAGAATTTAACAATTAAATCGGTGAAATTTGATATCAACACAAAATTAATAATTTAAGTGTAACAACTTAGATAAAAATTACTCATAAAGAGAATTGATCTTTAATAATATAAAAACTAGTGTATCAAATGAGAACTCTTTTTGATAATATGAAAAATAAAAACTTTTAATAATAATTAATAGATTATAATCCATGGGTGAATTCATTTCGTAATAAAACATTAGCACAAATAAAAAAAGATTAACAGAATTACTGAAAAATAGATATGAAAAACGTATTTGTTTCTACCTAACATACAAATAAAAAGAGATTAACAATAGAATTACTGAAAAAATTTCAGGTATAAAATTTAAGTAAGTATTGTTTTTAAATTTGAGACTTGCGGGAGAAAGAGTTATGAATTAGTGGTTGCCATCTGTAAAATTTACATTCATCTTTATTTACGATTTTGATTCACATGTAACACAAAATATAAATAAATAAATACTGTGAGATTAGTTTAATTTATTGTTGATATTAAATTATTAAACAGAATAATTTATCACATAAAATATATAAAATACAAGAAAGAGTAAATAGAAAAATCTTACTCGTGTTCTTCTTCTTTCCAATGAAACACTTTCTTTGTCGATTTTTTAGAATAATTTTCTTTATTCCTCGGTTGACGAGATGAAATATTATTTTCAAATACGACATCATTATTTCTATTGTTATTGTCTGTCACGTGAGGAATAAAAGGATGATACTTAGAAAGTGAAACATTTGCTTGATAATTATTTTGTACCATATGATTATCACGAGAGTTCATCGTTGTTCCAACATTAATCATACTATTAGATAGATAATGATAACCATTTGAGTTTGACCTTAAAGAATCCATAATAATGTGTGACATTTAATGAGAAGCTACCATTTGATAGTATGTACAAAATGAAAGCTACCTTAGTGAGAATGTATAGTGTGTTGACAATTTTTTTTAAGAAACACAAGTGATAAAATATAGAGAGATGTAGTAAGATAAGGTAGTTGGATCGGAATAAAATTCTTATACACTTGTGTTTCTTAGCTTCTGTTTCCTAATTAGAAGGTCTGAACCCACCTTATTGTTAACAAACTTTTCAATTAAAAAGCTAAAATTGTGTAACACACTATAACGGCTATAGTTTAATTTGGTTTTGGTTTTTAATTTTTAAATACTCTTTTACAAATCAATTTTTAAAACAATATGAAAAAATTAAAAACAAAATCTGTTTGTAAAGTCTAGTTTTAAATATCAGTTTTTGTTTAGTCCCCATTTAAATATCAAAAAGTGAATAAAGAAAAGCAAAACATATCTTAACTGTTTTAATTTTTTTAATTTTAAAAACAGTAAAATAAAAATAGTTTCTAATTTTTTTTCAAAGAATAGTATGTTCAAACAAGTTTTTAAGTTTAAAAAACTCAAAAACAATTTCCAAAAATTAAATCAAACAAGTCCTTCAAACAATTTTTTAAATTTATTTTATACTCATTTGATTCTCAAAAAAGTTTTGAAAAGTTTCTCGTTTCATTAGTTTTTGTTTTAATAAACATAAATTATTAAAGTTGTGTATCAAAAAATATTAAAGTTTTGATAAATTATTAAAGTTTTTTAATACACAAAAATGTATTTTAAAATTTAAAATTTAAATTTTTTTTAAAACACAAAAATATTTATAAAAAAGTTAAACTCTAGATATTTTGGAATACACTTATATTTTATAAAATTTAATTTTCGGAACACATAACTATTTTCTTAAATAAAAAAGTTACATAACAGAGAAACTTAAAAAAAGTTTATTAGTATAGAAAAGAAAACATTCAAAACTAAAAAGTTGTCAAAATAGTATGTACCGATAAATTTATTTTAAATTTTCTAGTATACAAATGCATTTCAAAAAGTATAAATGTTGCATCTTTCCAAAATACAAGAAAAAAAATTCGATAAAAATTTGTATTTTGAAAAACTTAAATTTTAAAATTTCTGAAACGTAATTAATGATGGTGGAGTGGAATAATTTTTTCTGATATTTTTTATATAAAAAAGGTAAAATATGGAGTAGGAATATAATTATAGGGATATAGAGTAAAAATTTTGAGATATAAAGAAAATTTAAGTCAGATGATTTTTCTAATAACATTTTTATTGAGCCATCAATTAAAATTAATTTTGATTGTATTTAATTGTGTTTATGTATATATATACTTTAAGGATAAATTATAAGCAAAATAACTAAATTAAATATATTAAAAATATTACTAATTACATTTAATTTTATATAATTTCAATATAAAAAAAATTAATTGTAAAAATTATCATTAATAACAACAAAATGGATTATTAGAACTGAAATCCGATAAAATATGAAGTAATACAGAAACACCTCCCTATTATTTCTCATCTTCCTTTATTTTCTCATTTACAACTTTTATATTCTTAACAATAACCCTAATTTAATAAAAAAAAATAAAAACATCATCCCATAACTAACAGGTTGAAATGTCTAGATTATAATCATTATATTATCTAAAATAGATGAATGAAATCTAGTTGTTATTCAAAAGGAAGTTCCACTACACTTTCGGCACACCTCACGTACCTTTGATCTATTTGATGGATGCGATGGAACATATCTTTGACTCTTTTATATTTTCTGTTCCAATTCCATTTGACTCTTTTTTATATTTTCTGTATACGTGAGAACGAGTACAAGATAGTATTTTTAAAATAAAAGATATAATTGTCAATTATGATCTCACACGTATAATTTAAAGCAAATTTTCATGGATGAATTTAATTGAATGGATGTAAGTAGTTAAATTTTATATAAAATAAATATTTATATTAAAAAAATTAAAAAATAAATGATTATTAATTATAACAAAGTTGTGAAAATCAAATTATATAATTCTATAAGATAATTCTAGTTTAGTATATGTTAATCGGTGATGAATTTCGACTACACATCACATGACATATGTTAATTAACATAAATATTGTGGTGTATCTTATTGTAATTTTGAGGTCTATAATCGGTGTATTTTATGAGTATAATTATTTTTATGAGTTGAATTGTGATTATTAGGTTATCGTTATCGATATATATTTCATTCTAACATTAGAATATGACATGTTATATGTACGTATTTTTTTGTTACACAAATTAATCTAATCAAATCAGATGCAATTGTATCATATAGGTTGGTAGAGATAGATCTTCATTGTATAATGTAAATTGACATGTGTATATGGATTAAAATTAATTTTATCAAATTGTTTAATGATTAAAATTGCATTTTTAATTAGGCTCAGTTTTTTAAATTAGAACCTGGATGAACCAAATACACAAATCAGATGTCTATTATAAAAGAATTAGAGGGAATAATCTATAAACAAAAATTACAAAAACAACTATTATAATTATAAAATAAAATAAAATTTTCAATCTAAATTTTAATTTAATTTTATTTATTAAAGATGTAAACCAAAATTAATCTATTACCTCTCTCTAATATATATATTTTTTTTAAAAATTTATAACTTAAAACTCTTATATGCAATATAATATTATATTAAAATTTTAAAATTTGATTATCTAATATTTTAGTTTAAAATAGGCCACTGTTATAACTCTAAGTCTATGTACTCTGTGATCATTATGTTGGACCTTGTTCTTTTGCCAACCGTTTCAACAACCGTAATTTTATTTTTTTATGGATTGCTGAATTTAAAAGTGGAGAATTAGTCTTGTCAATACCAACATTTGGTCTCACAAATATTACTAAATTATATATTTTGTTATTATATAGTCATAAATAGAGCATTATGACTATATTGTACAGAGTTGTATGAAGATAGCATATTGTGCAGAAAGCATATAATAAAAATTGAAAATGAATTGTTGATTCAACAGCTTAAGCAGTTGCCCCAACAGGTACACCACCCTGGAGCCTTGATGAGCCATACAATGTTTCTTCAAATCGGATGATCTCATTTTTGGATCCATATGCAACTTGAGTTCTATCATCAATGTTTTCAATTACCTTTTCTAGGACTGATTTATGACCATCACTGCTGTAACCTCCAGCTTTTTCAATCAACAGTCCTAGTGGAGCTACCTCAAACAACAACCTCAACTTCGCTTTAGCTGTTGGTGATGTCACATTTGTAAATATTCCCTTTTCTTTTACAATAATCTGTATAGAGAAAATGACATTTTGAAACTATATTACACCGCTTATTTCTGAATAAAAGATAAACGGAAATGGTGTCGCCTGGCACAATGCGATTAATTAAACTAAGTTTAGTTAATAATAAAGTAGATTTGAATTTTGTCTCATGAGATTATAATGTTAAACACTTATTGTTTAGCTGACACTTTATAAATTGATTAATACTAACTTCAGACTTAAATATAAACAAAAGTTAAAATATATATAATTTAAATTTGAATCAAATATATTTTAACTTTTTGTGTATATTTTAGTCTAGAAAGTAAAATAGATAGATAAATCTGTATGAAGTAGTTTGATATGAAGGCCTGATAAGGCCATCATATATGTATGATTGTGTTGAGAAAAGAACCTGGTTGACATCTGGCACCATTCCTCCTGTGTATCTCAATGTGTATTTTTCTTTGACATAGTAATCAATCAACTATTAGATGACAAAGAAAAGAAGTAAGCATTGATTGATATATGTCAAATTACTGACTAACAAAATAGTATTTTTTCTAATATAAGATGATTCTCTATGAAGACCTTGGCATAATTGGCGTTGTCAAATGTGGCTCTCAAATTTCCAGGGGAGAATAGTTTTCCTTCACCAATTTCGTTAGTCTCTTTGACATGTTGCCATTTTCCTGAAATATGAATTCCATAATTGTCATATAATAAAATATGGGTGATTCTTGTCTATAATATGTTTGTTTCAATTCAATTCAAAGTGTGTTGGACCAATCTTTGACCAAATTTTATTTAATTAATTTTAATTTAAACACAAATAAGTCGAGTGTATCTGAGTCGAACTCTATCTGAAACAATTTTTAGTCCAACTTTATTTACTTTCCATTCGAGCAATAGATTATCAGATCCCAATTTTCTTGAAAATCGAAGGATTAATACAAAAGAAATGTAACTACAACCTTACTAGAATGTCATAAACCTTAAGACATCAATCTTACCTTCATCAAGTAGAAGAAATTCATGAGTGCCAGGAAAATCTTTAAGAGCAAGCACATAAGTAGTTCTAGGACCCAAAACTCCCATAGCTGCAGCAACTTGATCTTTTCCTGTTACTCCAATCAACTTATCACCAGGCCACACACCAAATATGGTTCCTACTGTGAAATTTGTGTCTACAATGCTGGATCCATCAAGAGGGTCAAATGCAACACTAAATCCACCTGTTAGTTGCATATAGTTAGAAAAACTAATCTGTGACTTAAAAACTGATATGCATTTGTATATAAGAGACGTGACTCATATATTTAAGAAAATGTTTAGTATAATTATGGCAGACCTTCAGTTGGACCTCCCATGTCTTGAAGCTCAGGAATTTCTTCTGAGCAGGCGTACTTGCAGAAGTGAGAGTGTTTTAAGGCCTGTGCATAGAAACTTGGAGAGTTAGTTTCATTGCACATTGAAAAGAAAATGACATTTTGTTAATTGTATTCATCGTTTTCAAATCGAGATTCAAATTGTGAATCAGAAGACCTAATCATCATATTCCAACACGACACATAACATTGAGAGAAATTGACAGATAATTTTGTCCTTTAAACATGTTGTCTTGAATTTGATCTTATGAGTGTATATGAAAAATGTCATGTTGAGAGATGAAGTCTACTTTGGCCTAGAAGTTTACTTTTGGGTGATCAATTATTCGCCTAACTAACTAAACTACTTATATTGAAGGGAAATGATTCATGGATATCATTTTGACTCGTATCACAATTTTACATCAAAATCCTGCACAAATATGTTATGATCCTTTGTGTAATTAGGATCATACTTATGCTATATCACAATATGATGTTCTAAAATCATAATTGGGTAGTAACTTATTGACATACTAGTAACTTATATTTGTCTAACCTCAAAAAGAAGGTTGTTAGCAAGCATATCCACTGCAAGCTGCTCATCTCCAAAAGAGTTAACACATTGTGTTCCACCACAAGAAGCTGTCTTCACTTTGAAAGAAATTGTTCTTAATGCTTCTCCCATGCACACCATCAACCTAATCAGTCCCTTATCTGGTGTCGCCTTTGCCAAGAATTCTTCCTACAATACACAAACATCAACATTGGCTAATTTAAGACATCATACACGATACTAATACTGACACGTAGATGCCAGTAATAATTTAACAAAATATCAATAATCGAATATAACTACATGTATTAGATACTGAAGATATTTTCAATTTGAAGTGTGAGTACTACATAAACTATGTAGACTTATATGAGAACTTTATGCTATGTAAGTAACTTACCAAACTATCACCAATTTCACATTTGGTTATGAATGAAGCACCTTTTGTCCTTGAAATCTTGAGTGTTGATTTGGATGACACTCTAAGTGATTCTCCAAATAAAGAGCTTGATTTCAAACTCTGCCTCATTACAAAAACATGTTATTTTAACAATCACTTTTTATAATTAATCATTGAATTAAAAATTCTTAAGATTCTTGTATTGTACATACCTTGAAGGAAGAAGAGGGAGGGATAGAAGGAAGGGAGTGTTTGGAAGAAACAGTAGGAAGAAAAGCACCACGGGAGTAACATGCTATACCAGTTTCCATGGCTACAAAAAAAAACTATGTATGTTGAAAAGTTTTTGAGGATGTTGTTTTTGTTATTTCATTGATGAAAAAAAGAGTGTGAGAAGGGGATATAGGAAATTATAGATATGTGGCTAATTATGCATGTAGTGACACGTGGCATGTGGTGAGTAGATAGGCTAATGAAACTGAATTTTGAGGTTTGAGTATTTAGCATCGCAAGTATTTATGTGGTTGTGATATGATCTTATTATAGGAAGAGATATGGTATCAACAATGTTTGTTAGTTTGTGAATATATTGTTTTGAAATATGAAGTGTTCTGTATTATGTGTGTTATCAAATGCACTTTGGATTTTTGGAAGTTAAAACAAAGTTAAAACTCTCAGTAATTAAACTTTCTCAAACTGTGGATAGTGTTTTTCATTTGGTTATAATTAAAGAGAGGAACATTCATTTTAATTAGATATTTCATATCCCACAGTATAGGTGTGACTAAATTATTTAGTAAACTATAGGCTTTTACATTTTCTTTAAAAGTAAAATATAAAAATAAAATAATGGATGGCAATTTTGTCATATTGCTAGGCTTAAGTAGCTAGTTAGCCAAATTTGGCACTTTTCTATTGGTAGTATGGAATTTATTTTGGTTGTCTTTTTCTTTTGCTTCAAAACTCTTCCGACTCTTCACAAAAGAGAAACTTAAAAAGTATATAAAAAAGAGAATTTTGTTTCTCATCTACCGTTTGTAAAAAATCACATGCGTTTAAAAGTATAATTGTAGATGAAAAATAATTGTATTTTTACTTGATAATATAATATAGACTTCAAAATGGCGTTGACGGTGCGAAAAGAAACTCCCTCAAATTATTGGGGGTTGAGTTGTAGACTTATGAAATTGAGTTAACACTTAACCGCAACTATAGACTATGAAATATGAATCCAAATAGGGAATAGTGATTAGCTTAAAAAAAGAAACCGAGGCATAAATTTAATATATAAAAATCTGAATAGCTTCTTTGGTTTTTTTTTCTTTCTTTTTTGGTGATTAGCTTCTTTGTTTGTTAAATTGTATGTAAGAAATAAATGAAACTAAACAATAAAAGGAAGGAAGGAATATAAATAAGAGTCTCTAAAATATCTTTTGGTTTCTAAATTCCATTGCTAACTATTTATATCACTCTTAAGATATATACAGTTTATAAGACATTTGGTTAGTTCGGTGTTCTCCTTGAGACAATTTCATGCAATTGATTTGGGGAGTTTAATTTTTTTAATTTTTTTTTTAATCTTAAAAACCACAAATCAGAAATTCAGTACTATTTCAATTATAAATTATAAATAATAATTAAATTAATAAAAATATGTGTTAATAAAATCAAAAACCTTCTACATCGTTAAAAAAACATTTTAGAAACTAAAATCACGAGAAGTTTTTTGTTGTTGTTAGGAATTGAAAACAAATACAAAACCAAATGAATTACTTCATAATATTTGTTAATTTATCAGGGAATAGTAGGGGATAAATTCACTCCCTTCCACTCATTATCACATAATTTTATCATATAATGAATTTAATAACTCTCATTTTTCTATTAAAATCATTCGGTTTTATATGCCAAAATTGCATTGTAGCTTAAATCCATCATATCATAGATTTCCCCACATCCTCATTGCCTTCATTCTCCTATTCACTTCCTCAATAACAGCTATTGTGTTCTTTCATTCTCCTATGCACTTCCTCAATAGCAACTATTGAGTTCTAACTCTAGCTCCCAATTTTGCACTTGCAACAGATTACAATGATTCATTCAATTATTAAGTTGAATGAGATCAATATGCGAGTCCTAAAATTTCATTGTGATAATGTCCCAGTTTTTAAGAGTTTATAACATATTCATTTGATAACTTGTATATTATTATTCTAACTTATTATAATATATTGTTTTTCTTAATATTTTAAATGGTCTTCCCAAAATACACTTTATAAAGGCAATTGCATAGTACTAATTAACTTTTCTTCAATGACGTAATAATTTTTGTGAATGTCTCATTTCTAAACTATTTCAGTTTTGATGTTTAATTTTTTTTCTTCTATATTTTAATATTTACAACTCTTAAATTTCATCTATCATATATATATAAATATATATATATCATTGGAAACTTTCAAAATGTTATCTAATGAAAAACCGATCATTTTTTATCTTATAGAAGTATCATTGGTTGAATATTAAATATGAGCACACAAACAATAACAAACGGTGATGTGATTTGATATACACAAACTTTCAAATATCTCTTGAAATGTCATGTCTATTTTATTTACACATAGTTCAAAAGATGATAGAAAATTTTAGTATATTAATTTATGAGAAATTTTGGTATTTGGGTAGAAGGAGATAGAAAATTACAATAAACATCATAATAAAAATGATTATTTTTCAACATTTTTTTAATGTGTATAAGTAAGATCATCTTGATAAATTTATTTTCTACCATTGGATCATTCATAATATCTCATTTGATCCGATGATAAGACTTATTAATCAAATGGTTGATAAAAGTTTGTGCATGACGCAAGACTTATCTCACTTGTGCAACATAAAATTTGTGTATTTCTAATATATCATTCAACAACAACTATCTACTAATCATTTTTACTTCTAAATTTAAATGGTAATGTTTATAAAATTTAAGTACAATTTAATCTTAACTTAATATATCAAATGTTTTTGCACAAAATGTGAGATAGTGATATATAAAACAAAGTGAGAGTTTTTCTGTACCAACATAATATATTATCTACCGAAAATTAATATTTAAAATTATCAAAAATTTTAACGATGATCGACAACATATTTCTGAAGTAGAAGTTTACGACCCTCCTTATCCTTACGGTTGAGACGATAATTTAATTGATGTGCATTCAATTGATTTGATTTTGTGGAACACATTCACTTTTTTTGTTTTTATTGAACAAAAATTAATCCAAATCACTTTCTAATGCTTCATAATAAATATGACCATGAACTTAACGAGAGAAAAAAAAAACCATAAACTTCTATTTGTTTGAGACAAATCTTAGTTTTCAAGTACTAATATATGGTGAATCACTTATAAAAGAGATCCTATTTTTGCAAAACTATTGATTTGGAGGATAGGATTTTATTTGTCAGGTAAAAGACACAGAAGCTTTGTTCTCTCATACTCCACTAAATCTCCTCAAAAATAGAGAGAGCAAAAATACATTTTGCTTTCCTTCTCTATTTAAATAAAATTTGAACCACACAAACAATTTTAAAATTATTCTCTCTATTTCTTCTCTTTTCCTCCAAACTCTCCGACCAAACATACCCAAAGTAAAATCGATATTTAAGTGAGTTGCACCCTGTAAGTAAAAATCAAAATTTATAAGATAATGTACAAAAATTATTTGTTTCTAATTCTTACCAATATGTCATTTTTTTTTTGTCATGGTTGTTTTATTATAATACCAATAAAACTTGTTTGCATTGTAATTGTTGGTTGTAACTTTGTGTGTATATTCATTTTAACGGTTAAAAAATGGAAATATAATTTAATTACGACAGGAGATGGTCTATAATAATATTTATTTATAATGTATTGTATATATAATTAATGTGTGACTTAATAGTAATGGAGATTTTTATAAATCTAATTTCTCGTTCAACTCTCTAGTTTCAAATTGTTTAGATCTAAAATATTGTATTTAAATATTTGATTTTTGTCCATATAATTAAAGATAAATCACCATAATAACCTTAATGAAAGTGTCATGTACTTTTCTGGGATTAAAATTATTTACACTAAAAAAAGTATATTTAAGTGAATCGCATATGGTGAATGAGTAACTTAAATTCATTTAATACTTATATTTTTTAAAGAGTGTTGTGGTGAGTTTAAAACATTTATCCCCAAGTAGAATTTGTCCATTTGATATTTGTGAATATATTATAATAAACGATTTTCCAGTGAAGTATAGACAATGGTAACAAAGGAAAGGCACGTAAAGAAACAAGGAAGCTTCCTTTGGAGAGTGACTCACACAAAAGACAATGTCAAAATATATATTCCCATGCATTCTGCAACCTTTTTTACTGCTCAAATATCTATCATCTTATAATTCCTCCCAGATTTTATTTTTAGCCTCAGTAATGTCTTTCTCAGGTACTTTCCTCACTCACTCATCTATGCTTGTATTGTGTTAAATTCATCTCTAACAGGGTTTGATTTTTTTCTTTTTTCTTATGTTTCCAATTGTACCCTTTTTAATTCATCTTGCTCTGAAATTTGAACCATGTGGTTTTGAATGATGACTAAATCTTTGTTGAATTATTATAGGTTATCTCTCTGACATTTGGAACCAAAGTGGAAGTGTTACTTGAATTTTGGATTAAGAGTAATTAGCTTATAGCTTAAACAGCTGTCTGCTTATGCACAACAAATGGAGCAACAGTACTCTGCAGTTAGTCTTTCAGATGATTCTGGTATGCCATACCTTTAATTTGTCTCTCTTTGTAGAGCTAGCATATGAGTTAGATTCATTTTTTAGTTTAGTACTAAATAATTGAGTAAATCATTATTATAGTCTTTGAAATTGTAAGTGTTTGTCAATTAGTCTCTCAAATTTGTAAAATAGCAATTTAGTCTCTTAAAATGACCGTCAGTCAATTTTGTGTTTTATTTTTTCAAATTTAACACCACAATTTTAAAAAAGTTTATGCCTATCTTGTTGCTGCAAGAGACTACTCAAGTAAATATGTAGCTTTTTCATTGATTTGGATGGATGTGTATACTAAATAGATATTTTGATTGAGGGACTAATTTGATTGATCTTCTATAATTTAAGAAACTTGTTATTTCATAAATTTGATGGACTAAATTCATCGACTCGTACAATTTCGAGGACTGGAATACTGATTTATCCACTAATATAGAGCTTGTTTTAAGATTTCTTATCTTTTTAGCACTTATGAATTGTAACTTTTTTCTGTGTTCACAGATACATCAAGCCATTATAGGCCAGAATCAGCATTCTACATGACATCTTTTACAGCAACAATCTTTCTTGCTTCACTTGTGACTCTTGGAGTTTTATTAATTACTTTGCTGGTTTCCTTGGCGATTATGCTGCAATCATGTCAAAGTGAAAATCCCGGAGCTACTGAACTTGCGAATTTAAATGATTACTACAGTCATTGCAGGGTGCATTCTCTGCATGCTCAGCTCAATAGCTTAGAAGAATATGATCTTCCAAACATATGTAGAGATTTGACTATACATTATATCAAAGGAGGTCAATATGCTATAGACTTGAATTTAACTGTGTCTATGATTGATGATTACTTCAAGAGTCTGAGACCTTCAGATAATGGTTTGGATGTGGTGTTGATTGACATAGATGACATTGTTCCTCCAAATCCTTATTCTTTTTACTTGTATCACAGGTAAGGTAATCCCTTAATACAAGATGGTGTAAAATGTAGAAAAATGCTCACATCAGAAACTAATTAATGGTGTTTTGGTGTCTAGATTTTTGGTATTGTGATGTATGTCACCAACTTGCATCATTTGACCAATTTATGTTTCTTGCTACTTGATAACATCATTTTTATAGTTAATGATAACTTAACAAGGAGTTTCTTTTGGTGTAGGTCTCATAATGACAGCATTAGTAACTGTATGAAAGAAGCAAAAGATGTAAAGCTCATGTTTGTTTTAAGATTATACATGAAGCTTCAAACTGATGGATGGTCTATAATTTTGTTATCAAGAGAATCTCAAATATACCAAAATGTCACCATTAACCATCTTGTTTCTGCAGGATTTAGTGATTGGTCTTCCTTGATGATGAGGTATACTGATTATCTTCCTTTTATATATAATTGAATCTTATGATCTTATACTGTCAATGAAATGATCTGCATTTATACAGAGCAGAAGATTCAGATTCTACCAAATGGAATGAGTATTTTTCTAGGCAAAGAAGTGTGATGCAGAAAAATGGCTTCAACATAAGAGGCATTATAAGCAGCCATTTCGATGCGTTGACCGGTCCAGATACTGGAACACGAAATTTTCTGCTTCCAGACCTTTTATGTATGTCACAAATTTGAGCAACAGATAGAGAGCAAGCATAGATACAGGACATTAGTTTCATCTTTCATCCATTAGGAAGAAATAATTGCTTTTGATTATTTAGGTTCTTTTTGTTAAAAACTATATTTGTTTTTGTTATACGTTTAACATAAATGAATACCACATACAATTCAGTATGTACCTAGAGGCTAGAGGTCACTTCCTTGTTCTACGTCTTCTATTCTATCAAGGCATTCAATGCATTCACTGAATGAATATCAGGGGAAATCATGAAACTCCTTAAGATTTGGAAACTTTTAATATAAAGAAAGTGTATTTAGTAATTTAACACACTTGGTTGGGTACGGATAAACCCGCAAATTCGATCATCCAATTTAATTCAATCTACATTTTGACTATGCATTTAAGTTCGGGTGTAACCCGAACCATTCTATTGAAACTCAATTATGTTCAGTTTAAATAACGGATTTAACTTTTTAAACCATGCACCCGTGAACTCAACCTATTGACATGACATATATAATTTATTTATATTTTTACTATTTATGTATAGTTAAACTTTAGTTGTTGAACTATGTTTGAGAATTTGTTGTTAATTTAATCAATTTAAGTGTTTTCTTGTGTTTGTGCATGTATTTTAAGTATTAATTGATATGTGTCAATATAGTTTTATTATTTTTTAGATGATCGAGTATTAAAATTTAATTACATTCTTTTTTTATTATCCATGAACCCAACCCAACTTGTGCATAATCGGGTTGGTTTGATTCAAGTTTGATGCAAAAATTATGGATCGAAAATTCAACACAACCCAAATAAAATTGATTGATTTGGATATTAGATTTGACAAAAAAAACGATTCAATCCAACTTGTGTACACCTCTAATTAGATGGATCTCATTTAGAGTGTATATCCAATTTTTGAAACATTAATTCTATTTTACATTTATGACAATAGAAACTCAATTAATTTATGTTTTGGGTTAAATATATCTTAACTTTTATTTATATTTGTGACCGAAGAAGTAGTTGATAAAGATAATTTGTTATATAACTATTTTTTCTTTTTTAGTTATTATTTTTCTCATCCCAAAATAATTAACTCAATTTGCAAAAAAGATTATTTCTAAATAATTGACTCTTTCATTTTCAATGTACTTGTTTTTAATTGTATTATTTAACTAACATTATTTTCATCATTTTCAATATAATCATTTTTATTATGTGATAATATACTAATAATTAATAAAGAAATAGTTAAATTATTTTAAGACAGAAATAAAAATCTGAAAGAACATTGAAGAATGACGAGGAAGTAATATCTAGGTGGAGGTACTAAGTTCGAGAGTGGGGCGCGGCGAGATTCGTAAGAAATAAGAAGTAGATGTAGGTAGCAAATAAGGGGTGTAGTAGCATCTTCTCTACTAATTTATTGCTCATGATTGAGTTGTTACCCGTGGGCCATACCATTGGGACAAAAAATAGTTGTGTTTGTGGATTCTGTAAATAATTGAAATTATAAATGGATCCACCAATAATACTATCTCCGTCCCTCTCTAGTTATTCTACTTTTTTTTTTCATATATATTAAGAAAATAGATAATTATTTTTATGTGTCAAATTTATAAATAGATATTACTAAAATATCATTTATATATTTAATTTCATTTTTCATTTTCTAAGAAAAATAAATATTAATGTTAGTCTTTGCAAATAATAAAATGGATCAATTTAGTCCCTGTGTGAATCACCATTAAAAAAAAGATAATCAAATATGTAATAATAATTAAAATCAAATAATTTGATAATTAAAAAAACAGACAGTATCATACTTACAACACACACAAAAAAATCTCTAAATAATTTTTATATATTATATATAATCAATTTATATTTTATTTTATTTTTTGTTTTCTATAAATTTCATTCTTTGAAGCTAATTATATTTAAGATGTATTAAACACTAAATTTTTAATAAATACACCTAAAAATTCTTGTATTGTGGGAGTTTAATCTATTCCATTAGATTCAACTCCAATTAATTATTAATTTTGTTTTCTAATATTCAAATAAAGCAATTTAATATCAATAGCATTTGACAATTATAAAAAAAGATCATAACATAACTTTTTTTTTTTATATAAAAAAAATCATGATTACAAAACATCTATAATTAAAAAATATCAACTATGTTAATTTAAATATTCAAAATTTACAATTATAGTAAGACCTAAAATATATCCGAAAAGAATATTACCAACAATCAATTGAAGACAAAATATCTTACTTTTATTTATAATTATAATGATATATCCTTGTAGTAGATGATTATTTGAATGCTAAAAATAAATAATGAGTAATGTATTTTGAAGAAATAATTTTTTGGAGACATTTTCTTCTATAAGAATCACATTGTTTCTTTTTAACTAGAGTCAAATAGTAATTTTTTAATATTACTAGGACGTAGCTGTACCTTTTTTACTAGTTTCGTATAGAAATTGAATTGATCTAATTTATTTTTCAGACATCAACTTAAGAGTATGCAGTTTTTTTAAAGAATCAAAACGTTTTTATTTGTCTTAAAAAAATAATAAATATTATTATAATTAAATTACATATGATATTCTAAATTCAAATTTAAAAGAAGACGCCAATTAAAATTTCCCACTTGAATTATGACTTAATAAAATTGAATTTTACATAATAATTTAATATAATTTAATTTTACATAATGGTGACCATGATATGACTTGTTATCAATAATATTTATATCCAAAACACATTCATTCATCCTTCTCAGTCTCAACCGAAGAAGACTTCAATTTTGTGTGAAGTTGCTTCATTTTCCCCTTTATCTTCACCGATCCACCATTTCTCACTTTCTATTCACAAGGTACTTCCTATCATATACTCTAATATCCTCATTTACTCTCTCTACTTTATACCATTAATTTCATTTCATTTTTCCACTTCCATTATTTGAAACCAAACAAATTCCTTCAAATATATATACTTTTTCGCTCTATAATTTTAACCCCTTTTATTCACCATTTGCATAAACTATCTTCTGCTAAATTATTTTTCTCCATATTTTTGTGGTGAATTCAGATCTAAAAAGATAGAGCGATGTCTTTCATTGGTACTCAACAAAAGTGTAAGGCTTGTGAGAAAACTGTTTATCCCGTTGATCAGCTTTCTGCTGATGGCACTTCTTACCATAAAGCTTGTTTCAGATGCTCTCACTGCAAAGGAACTTTAAAGGTGCTTTTTTTTGTTGTTGCTGCATTGTTGATTTTATAGCACATTGATGATTTTCTATGCTTTCAAATTTGGGATTGTGTTTTTATTTGTTCATTTTTGCTTAGATCCTTGCTTATGTTTCACGCGGCCTTTACCATCCATATAAAATTCCCATAACAACTTTATTTGATCTAAGTTGGCGAATAAAATATAGTAGTATATAGACATATATGAAAGTAGGAATTTTATGAGTGTAGAATATTACTTTAAGGCAAAAATCTGGTAATTGCAACTCAGTTGGTAGCTGCAAGGATATTAATTTGCAGGGATCGGGTTCGAACTTAGAATTCTCCACTTCTCCACGTTTAAGGATTGTGAGTCTAGCCATTAGGATACTTAACCAAAAACAAAATTTACATTTTTTGTTTTTTAGTTCCTGTACTCACTTAAGCCTCTACTAATTACAAAACTACATACACATGTTGTTTTGTAATCTTTAGGGACTAAAAAATGGATTCAGAGATTACAAACAAAATTTTAGATAATTATAGACACTAAAAACATATTTAACATTTACTTTAATAACATAGACGGGTTTGGATTAAAAATGTTGAACAGCTTTTTAGTTCATGTTTGTGTGTCTGAGTTTAAAGTTTGAACTTATTACAAGGACTATTGTTGATGGTGATGATCTTTTATGTTTCAGCTGAGCAGCTATTCCTCAATGGAAGGTGTTCTTTACTGTAAGCCTCATTATGAGCAGCTCTTCAAGGAGACTGGCACCTTCAAGAAGAACTTCACGTCACGTATGTCTTTTTTTTTCTTCAAGTATGATGAAGCTGATTTTGTTGATTTTTGAATTAGACGCCTCATTAATTGCCAATAATCTCATTTTGAACAGCTGCAAAGTTAGCTGACAAGACAACTCCTGAGCTGGTAAATTTGTTTGATTTTATCTTTATAGTTTTTTTCTTTCAAAATCAGGTCTACAGCATTCGGTATTGCTGAATAACTATTAGTATCTTCTGTTTATGCCAGACAAGGTCCCCTAGTAAAGCTGCAAGCATGTTTTCTGGGACACAAGACAAGTGTGCCACATGTGGCAAAACTGCTTATCCGTTGGAGAAGGTAGGATTTTAAAATCTCGGAAATAAATTAGTTGGTGATATTAGTTAGAGTCGGATATATTTTTGTTTCAGATTGGATACATGAGAATTCATACCTTAAGAATATGTTTATTTAGTAATTATTCCCATGTAGATCTTGTAGATTAGAGTGTCCTTCTTTGGCTGTATGGTTTGTCTGTAACCAAATCATTTAACATCAAGAATAGGTGGAGCATAAAGAAGGCTGGTATATAGTACAACTTTGCTGAATTGCTAGCATGAAAAATACTGTTTAGCTTGACCTTTTGCTAAACTGTCATATGCTATGCTATCGAAATCATATGTGTCTGAACTTTTTTTTTTCAACATTCAGACCACAAGTAGACTGTGATATGGCTTCCTTACCTTATTGGGAGATATATCTAGAGAAGAAAATTGTGTGTTCTATTTTATTTCTAAGCGGAAGATGATAAAACCTATATTCTGATTCAGTTCATGACCCTTAAAAACATGAAATAGAAGTTGCATTTGCCCAAAATGACATATTCGCTGGTAAGTAACATAAAAGTTTTTGCTGGGTTGGTTGAAACTGAAGGTGGAGTATGGCTGTTAATATCTACAGTTACACGATTTGTAGTACATATTGATTAGGACATTAATGTGGGCAATTGTGTTTGTGGTAATATCAAATAATGTCCTTTTTTTTTGTATGTTGTATTTGTGTCAGTTAAATTTAACTTTTGATCATTGGGAAGGGAGAGTAGACTTTATCTCTCCAACCGAATTTGAACTGAGGCTGGTTCTCTAGAAAAACAGGTGTTCGATGCAAATTAGCAAGTGTTCATCGATAATTTATTCTAATCAAGAACTCTAAACTAGTTATCACTTATCCAATCTCCACTCCAATAAGAGGCTAGCTCACCTGAAATTAGAGGATATAACATTAACATATAACCCAAATGGAGAATTTGCTGCTTCTAATCTTCAAGTTTATGTATTTGTCAATAATTGCCTGCATGAGTAAATCTAATTACTACAAATCTGCAGTTCTGCACAGTTACCCTGAATTAGAATGTCTTAGTTTTCTTCTTGTCGTCTTTTAATATATCTTATTTTGATTTTAGGTAACGGTGGAAAGCCAGGCCTATCACAAATCATGTTTCAAGTGTTCACATGGTGGTTGTCCTATAACTCCATCAAATTATGCAGCCCTTGAGGGAATTTTGTATTGCAAGCACCATTTCTCTCAGCTTTTTAAGGAGAAAGGTAGTTATAATCATCTTATCAAGTCTGCATCAATCAAGCGTGCAGCAACATCCGTTCCAGAATCTTGAATGTTTGGTGCCTTCTATTGCCTTTGTTTTGTTTTGAAGGAAGAGGATGTTTTGGTCTGTCAAGAATGTGTTTGTTTGTATGTGTGTTCTTTTTCCCTTCATAATTGTTCCATCGATACTTGATCCTTTTTCTGATCTTTACTTATACATGCGTGGTGTGCAAATCTTGTGTGATTTATTTATCCAATGCACATTCAGTAATGACAACTGAGAGCTTGACTTGCAAAATGCATCTTTCCAATTTTACAATGCAGTTTTTCTTTGCATTTTCTACCGAATGCTACTTTAGACTTTTTTATTTTTTTATAATTTTAGAAGAATGGGTAATCTTGGAGGATTTGGGTTGGGATCTTGCTGACTTGGGTTTAATAGATTTATAATTGAGGGTGTTCGCAAAGTGAACCCCTGGATTGATCACCCAGATTTTTGTAATCAATTTTCAGACGGTTTGGAATGATTCGGATTCATGGAATGATAATGTTAAATGTCTCACTTCGTATCTGATAGTTTGGAATAGTTAAGTTTGTGGGAATATCTTTCTTTAAAAGGAAGCAATGTATTCTTGAGAGACTTGAGGGTTTCAAATAATGAGCTCTTGAGAAAGTATCATGTTGGAAGTGTTAAAGGTGCAGCTTTGGAAGTGCTCTGCTATTGTGCAAGAGGCTTATTGGTTTCATTAAGGTAAGAGTATGGATCAATTTGGGTAATCAAAATATTAATTTCTTCCATTAATCTACTATTGCCCGTAGCAGACCCAAGAACCATATTTCAGCTATCTTAAATCTGGAAAAAACAGTGGGTTTATGATGATAAAGTTTTACATGGTTTTGTTCCATCCTTTTACTAACAGATCTATACTTCTCTGGGAGCACATCAAGTTATCAACTATGTTGAGACATTTGGAAAGTGTGCGTGTGGGTGACAAATGCAGCTTAAGTGAACTGGTAGATTCGACACATTTTGTATCTTGAGTTAGTGCATGTATGGATTTGCAGTAAACTTTGTGATGAATGTGTGGTGGTGACCTTTTCAAAGCATAGCTTTTGGGAGAATCCACAGTATCACTGATTGATCAGTCTTCCAAACACATGCTTAATAACGCCATGGAAATGAAAGTTCATGCACATATCTATTATTATGGTCTAGTGCAAGTAATTGGTGTGTAGTGTGTGGAGTGTTGTAAATCCTAAAATACTAAGTTTGATTCCTACTCGTTAAAAAAAGTTTATGCACATATGTGATCCAACTAACTGACAATTGACAAGCAAGTCTTATTTATGATTTTTTCGGAGATTTGGCAGGACTAGGCAGTAGTATAGTCTGGTTTTTGAAACGCTACTCTAAATTTTCATTCATTTCAACTTGTTTTGAATTGAACATACCGATGGATTAAAAGTAGAGATCACTTTTTGGGCTTTCAAAAATTGATCCTTATTCCTCTATAACAAAATAAAAAAGCCTTTGATTTCCATCATTGTATTAATAAATCAAACCATTGAATTAAATGAGATATATTGAGACGTATGGATATAATGGTGCAAAACAAACTTGGGTGTAATGCAAAATTATCTTTCTTATGCACATTAAATAAAACCTCTTATTATATGAAAAACATGAGAGTCTCTTTTCTTTTCTTTTTTACTAAAAAAACTATATTAATTTAAATTGATAGAAATTACATTGATTGATAACATTACAATTCAAAGTCGCTAAAATCGAAAATAATGATCCTGTGAACAAACACACAACATCCAGGTTAATAGCATAAAATGATAAAATATCTAAAAATATGACAAAGTCTGTAAAAATAGCAAAATTGAGGTGTTCTGAATACTCATACATTCATAGCTATAACATTAATGGTGTCAAAATTATTGACTAAATTTCTACTTGATTGAAGCTAATCCATGAATTTGAACCAAAGAACATCGCAATAAGACGAGAAAGCAAAACATTGTACCAAGACGATGAACAAATAATACAAATACGACAAAACCACACATAAACACAAAAGAAAAACTAAATATGTGTAAAAATCACTATTGTAAATTAAAGAGAATAAAAAACAATTTAAAGAAGTGATTTCGAACCAAAAATTGATTCTAAATCACCCTTCTTTAATGAAAAAAAGAACTGATCAAAAGAGAGAGAGAGAAAAAATAGAAACGATTAGATCAAATATGCGTATATATAATTTAGGTGAGAGTTTCTTTTGTCATCCTTCAGAGTCACTTCGAAAATACACATATCAAAAAATAATTTTAATATCGTTGAAAATATGTTTCCGAATATTATTTTTTTTCGATCGAAAATATACTTCTAAAAACATGTATTTTACAAACGTAGAGCTGAGAAAATAAACTCTAAAAAAAAATGTTTTCCCCTTGTATTAGAGATTTTGCAAACTTCACCTTAGCTTGACCTCTATTTTATTGGCTTAGAGTCTTATTCAAAAATATTTATTTTTTTTTTTTTATTTCATAATTAATACTAGAAATTTATAAGTGTAAAAAAATATATAGAAAATCATAAATAACGAAAAACTATAAAATAAAAAAAAAATAAAAAAAAAACACATACATCCATTCTAGAGTCAGTTCTAGAATGCACAGTTGTTTCATGTGATCCACAATGAACTCTATATTTTGGCTATAAATTCAAATATTTTAATGATCACATGGTGAGTTCTAGTACCAAAATATTTCTCTTAATTTGCACGACAATTTGTTATTTTGAATGATATTTTAAAATAAAAAGATAGCATCAATTATGATGAAGTTAGTTAAATTTTGTTCATATTTTTAATAATAACTTTTTGTTATATTTGTATCAAGAGAGGAGTATAATTTTTTTTACACTAGTTTCATGACAGGTACTTCATTCTATTGCCTTCGAAAAAATATTAAATAAATATTTAAATTATGTACTTATCATATGAAATTACAAGATACAGGTTTTTTTTTAATAAAATAAAATATAAAAAGATAAAAATATATAGAACCGTGCTAACAAGTTTTCTTAGAACAATGACATTTATTAAGGAATTCATATAGGAAAAAAAACTTACAAAAATACTACTTTTTTAAATTTCAAAATATTAAAATACACTATTTTATTTATTTGTTTTTTATTCTTTAACAAGTATTATTAGAATCAACAGTATTTGGACACATTTTAACAAATTGGGAATTGTTTATTAGTAAACTTTAGAGTTTCCTTTATAGTTTCTAGTAAAGAATCTTTATAGTTTATAAATGGTATAGATTAAATTATAAAAAATAATTGACGATATTAAATATCTAATAATAAGAGTTAGTTAACAATTGTATTATTTTTCATAAAAAGAAAAAATAAATAAATAAATAACAATTGTGTTATAAAGTCCGTCATAGAAGTTTGAATTTGGAATCTGGCTGATTTACATTTGCCTCTAATGAAACTACCGCAAAATAGCTGTCAATCAACACTTAAATTATGGGATTTAAAAAAATAAAAAAATAAAAAAATAAAAAAATAAAAAAATAAAAAAATAAAAAAATAAAAAAATAAAAAAATAAAAAAATAAAAAAATAAAAAAATAAAAAAATAAAAAAATAAAAAAATAAAAAAATAAAAAAATAAAAAAATAAAAAAATAAAAAAATAAAAAAATAAAAAAATAAAAAAATAAAAAAATAAAAAAATAAAAAAATAAAAAAATAAAAAAATAAAAAAATAAAAAAATAAAAAAATAAAAAAATAAAAAAATAAAAAAATAAAAAAATAAAAAAATAAAAAAATAAAAAAATAAAAAAATAAAAAAATAAAAAAATAAAAAAATAAAAAAATAAAAAAATAAAAAAATAAAAAAATAAAAAAATAAAAAAATAAAAAAATAAAAAAATAAAAAAATAAAAAAATAAAAAAATAAAAAAATAAAAAAATAAAAAAATAAAAAAATAAAAAAATAAAAAAATAAAAAAATAAAAAAATAAAAAAATAAAAAAATAAAAAAATAAAAAAATAAAAAAATAAAAAAATAAAAAAATAAAAAAATAAAAAAATAAAAAAATAAAAAAATAAAAAAATAAAAAAATAAAAAAATAAAAAAATAAAAAAATAAAAAAATAAAAAAATAAAAAAATAAAAATCAATTTAGTGGAAAAAATCCGACCTGCCGGATTCGAACCAGCGACCTAAGGATGGCTATCAGGCTTTGTACCCACTACAGTCCTCCGCTCTACCAACTGAGCTAAGGTCGGTTGTGTAAGATAATCTGAAATTAATAATAAAACTTAAATTCAAATGTAGAAAGAAAGAAAAAGGAAACGCGAAGAAGAAGAAAGGGAAATGCGAAGTAAATTTTGTTTTCAATTAACAAGCAAATTCGAGCACTTATTGATTTTGGAAATTTTGAATTTTGAGTTCGTGGTGTTGGGAGCAGAGCCCTAATGAGCAGCCAATGTCGGAATCATCATCTTCCACTCTCCGAGATACTCTCCTTCGGTTAGATACCTACCTCTTTCTCTATTTTCTCCTAATTTTTCATTCCTCACACTGAACTTTCCATTTGATTCTACCTTATTATTAGGTTATCAAATTCAATCACTGACTTTCTAGCAACAACTCCTTACAAAAGCTCCAACATCTCCGTCAAAGCATTTCTTGAACCACTTCTGACATGCACAAATTCCACCATCCACACTTCTATCAAAGACTTCGCTCTAGCATGTGCTCTTCTATCTTCTTCCACTGACACCAATTCAGAGCTTCTTTCATGGATCCCTAATCACCTTTCCTCCCTTGCAACCACTTCCTTTTATCAACTCTCCGAAGCGTACCTCACTGTCTTCAACGATAGGAACTCCCAGAAGGTTGCTGAATTAGGTTTGAATTGTGACCTTGTTCCTCCACAGAAGAGGTTGCTTCTCGAATTGGTTCCTGATGTACTTCCTTTTCTGAAAGAGAGAATTAAGGAGAGTTCTATTGATAAGTCTGATGAGTATGACGAGTTTTCCGCTGCATCTGCTAGAGTTCCAGTTGGGTTTGCGATTCTTGCTTCTTTTCAGTTTAGATGGTTTGTTACTCAGGTAAGAGGTTTTGGTAG
Source organism: Cicer arietinum (assembly GCF_000331145.2). Classification (NCBI taxonomy): domain Eukaryota; kingdom Viridiplantae; phylum Streptophyta; class Magnoliopsida; order Fabales; family Fabaceae; genus Cicer; species Cicer arietinum. Next base: position 1,448,886 of record NC_021165.2, on the reverse strand, counting down.
TGTTTTGTTTTGTATATTGTATGTATTCTAAGATATTGATGATGTTGGGGTTTGAATTGTTGCCATAGGTTGATTATCCTCATTTGGGAAAGTTGTGTGGATGGGTGATTCCTTGTGCATTGACTGCTGTTGATCATTGGTCGCCAGCCGTGAAGGTACGTGCTTTAGTGTGTATTTGGTTTTGTGATGACATAATTTGATTTTAGTTAAAAACGAGTTGAATGTCAAGTGGTTTTATGTTTAAGATACATTCACAAAAGTGAGTTGACCAATAAATTGAGTGTAAAAATCACGCTTGGAGTCAACTACTACAAATTCTAGTCTCAAGTTTGAATCAATTCTAGTTGCAAAATCAATTTTAGTTGACATCCTCCAAACATGTCAAAATCAATTTTATGTGTCTGAAATCACTTTTATCTCTTCCTATTTAGAAATCAAACACACTTAATTACAAATGAACCGTGAAACTGGGGAGGGTCATGCTCATGAAAACAATCTAGTGTTTGATTTGGGGTTGTATAACAACCTAGAAAATCACTGCTAGATGGAAGTGAATGAATCTGAAAGTTGTTCAGTAGATGGTGATTATGTTATGTTGGACAATTTCAGGGACAAGGCATGGTTAGCTTTATACATCTTGGGAAAAATGTGGATGCTGCTGAACTCGGTGGGTATGAGGATGTGATACTTGATGCCTGCTGCCAGAATATTGCTTCTGATGATGAAATATGGCACTATGTGATTGAAGCATCAGTAATTTTCATGTCTCTTACTCAGAAAAGTAATCCACGCGGTCTGTGGTATGTATGTTGATCCATTTCCATTCCGTTTTCTTTTATAAGGGGTAGCATCATAGGAATTTTTAATATCTTCACGTATTAAATACCATGTCAAATTTTTGAATTCGAATGATTAGCTAAGCTAACTGAATAAGCTGGAAACTGACTCGCAACGCAACACTGTCTTCAGAAATGTGGTATTTTGTAGGAACCAGTGACTATAGTTGATTGGTCCTAATTTCTTTTATTACATAGATATGTGCTTTTCCATTTTACTTTTCAAGAAGCTAATAAAGAGAGAGTAACAACTTCACATCAGTAGGCCAAGGAGGACAATTTGTAACTTTTTTACCAACTGTTAATATGTCAAATTATGGTCAAGAGAGCTGAATTAGCTGATAATGTTTATTTTTACTAGATGGAGAATAGTCAAATAACTAAAGGAAGAGGGAGACGAAAGGAAACTACTAGCAGTTGGCCTGTAGTTTTAATGGTTCATCTGTAGATTTAGTTCATGATAGAACATCTTGGCATTGTTTGATACATGTAGTAGAGTTCACCCAGCGAGAAAAGCATCGATCACTGTTGTTATATTATGTTTAATCAAGTGACTGTCTATCTCTTTGAGTGCCAAGTCAATTGATGTACTAATATTGGCAGTTCGAATATAGTTTTGCAGGTGAAGAATATTATTAAAAACTTGAGAGGGTGTCATTTAGTTTAGACAAACCAATAAAGATGTAAATTAAATACTTAGACTAATTGAGGGAGGTAGAGTTAGTTAGTAGTTAGAGGCTGGGATAATTAGATTAGAAAGGCATTTTCGTGTAAATAAGAAGAGGGGTGAGAAGGAGATATACATATCTTGTCATTTGAGATAAATGAGCCCTTAAAAGGATCACATAAATGAGATAATCTGTAATTTTCTTGAGTAGGTTTGAAAGGATGTTGAACGAGATGTTAAGTCACTTGGAGCGTCAACCAAGAAACAAAGAGCGCCGCATTGCATGGCTTAAATCTGTTGAATCACTATTTAATGGAGTTGGTCTTGTGCTTTTAGCTCACTTCAGGCGCATTTTCCCATTATTTTTTCAGTGGATGCATGCCGATGATGATGATACTGTTATTTTGGTGAGTATCTTTATATATGGGAAAGCTGTTTTCACCAGATTATGAATCTGAAGTTTGGAGAGCACTTTTTGAAGTTATCCTAATGATTTTTATTAAACTCTTTTTTTTCAAGTACAACCAAAATAATTCAGTGTAACTTGCAATGTTGAATTAGATCTATATTCAAAATATTTGCTATTGTTTTAACTTGCTAGAGATTTCAGAACCAGCTTTCCTTTCTCTTTATATGGCTTTGACAAAATTTAATATGTATTCAATTTTGTTCTTTTAGTATTCTGAGACAAAAATAATAATTTCTGATTGACTCTGATGCAGGTTCTGAAGTGTACTTACACAGTTTTGAGATTAACGTGGATTAGGAATTCACCATATGTTGCAAGGCGAGTTAAAAAATTATGACATTAAATTTTTGGCTTAATTTTCAATTTTGGTCCCTCTATTTCCATCCATTCATGGAATTAGTCCCTCTATTTTAAATGTCGATAGTTTTGGTCTTTCTTTCAGATTTTTTAATTGAAAAATGATTTGATATATTTTAAATGATGTAGCATATGATTTCATAATATAGAGTCATCTAGATGCATTAATTATTCATGTGTCATTAATTAAATTACAACAATGAACTTTTTTTGAAGTTGAAAGTTAATTTTTTAGAAGATTTTATTGCGATTTCATGAATGTTAATCATTCTACACCATTGTATCATATGTCACATTATTTAAAATACGTCACATCACCATTTTTTAGTTAAAAAAATTAGAATGAATGACCAAAACTGTCATTTTAAAATATAGGAACCGATTTCGTGAATTGGTACAAATAAAAGAACTAAAATTGCAATTAAGTTTTAAATTTTTGTTTCAGATAAATGTGGCATTCAATTGGTCTAAGATACAGGATATCACTTATCGATTAACTTTGGTTGCAGTTGTTAATTATGTCAATTATCATTATGTGTGTTTTTATGTTTTCAAAGAAAAAGGATCACAAGGTTACTCTAGGTAATTGTCTGATGTAAATCTTGTATTGACTTAATCTCAAGATGAATTTTATGATCCGAATTCTTTAATTTTACCATCATTTTAATTTTAAAATGTTCAAAAAAATAGAGGGTACAAATTATAACGAGTACAAGAAGATGGGGACAGGACTTTTGCCGTGTATATCAACATTTTCTTACATTTATTGTGTATTTTCCTTGTTGATCTAATTCATTTGGGGCACATGATTTGACTTCAGATTGGTAGATGAATTGGCTCTTGTGTATAAGGAGGCAGCACTGGCAACAGCCAAGGAAGATATTAGAGCAAATATATCTCAGATACTGGTCCTACTTCAAGAGTAAGAATTTATTTTTGGAATAGTTTCTTTGAAGAATTTCAACAAATATTATTCATTCCCTCACCCAATATCTTTCTTGTGTACCTAGAATCAGAGGCCAACGTTTTAATATAGCTTGGGACAAGCATCAATCCGATCCAGATTTGACCACTCTTAATCTGTCATTAAGTGGAAGAAACCATTCTAACCTTGATAACCTAACCCTACCTTTAGAGATCATTCAGAAGGGTTCTGCAAGTGTTCAAACATGACAAGTGAACATTCATTTTTTATTATTTCAATGCTATACATGGTTGCAACAATTTGGGTTCATGTGTAGATGTAATTAACAAGGACAAATTCTGGAGCATGAATGAAAAGCAAAGCTTTATTTTATATATTCTTTGACCTTCATTTTATCCGATAGCACTTGAATAAGATGATTCAAGTCTTTTCTAACTTTTCTAACTTAACAAGAGGTTAAGTGTTCGGAATCCAACCTTACGATGACAGGAACATTAAAATGGTTGATGGAGAATTATGTTCTCCATCAAAGTCTTTTCTAACTTAAAAAGAGGTTAAGTGTTCAGAATCCAACCTTACGATGGTAGGAACATTAAAATGGTTGATGGAGAATTTTGTTCTCCATTGTAGTCCTATCCAATTGGATAAATTAATCTATGTAACTATGCACGATGGATGGATATTCAGTATAACACAAAAAAGACAATATATCTGAAATCTTGCTGTAAATATTCGAATATGGGCAAAAATATGAATTTTATCATTAATTAATAAACAAATATAAGCAGGGTTTCTATATATAAAAAAAAACATAAGTAGAGTTGACAAATATGAGTAGATATCCAATTTTACAACTCTTTCCCTCAAAGAATATATGATAAAAAGACATTGCTCAATTATCTTGACATTGGTAAGTAGAAAATTATGAGTCACTTATTGCAACTTTTGTACTGTGGGCAATTTTTGCAACATTGCTATAACTCAAAGAGGAATCCATTCAATGAGGCTTTCTGTGTGGGGACAAAAAAATTGTATATGAGAGTAAAACTTCAGATTCCAATCACTAGCATTCTAAACAAATTCACCTCATGGAAGTGAGGTTGTCTGTGCAGTAACTAAAACAAAATATTGTAAGTTGAGTGCTGAATTCCCAAGAATGATGATCTATATATATCACTTGGTTCGCTTTTTAGCTTCACTGTAAAGTATTACTCCAAAGACTGTGAGTGCGTAACCCATCATTCCAGTGACTGAAACTGGGTTTCTAAATATTAGGATTGAAACTACTACAGCTACGGCACCTTTAGCATTCCCTAGTACCTGTAGGAATAACCTCAACAATTAGTTAAAACATCAATTTATAACACTTCATGCATGATGATCAGAAATTGTTGGAAAAAAATCACGTAACAGGCATAATTTTCCCAATTCTACCAAATTAGTTTTTTATTCTTGTGAACTAACTATAGCAGTGTTTGAAATCACTAGTCTAGCCCTAGCTTTAGAGATCCAGTAGAAAGTTTAGTGGCATTCCCTGTATTCATTTTACAAATACTACTTATGAAATCTCTGTTAATCACAGAAAGTAGAACAAGAAATACTTAATATTTATGAATTTTGAGAAACTAGATTAAATATTACTAGGCATTGTAAAAATTAAAATGACATAAGGTAATTTGTTTTCAAAGAATTTCATTCTCAAGTGAACAAGATATTCCAAATTCCAAAATCACAGAAAAAATACTGCACCAATGCACATTGCAAAATAACAGGGAAAAAAAAGGTGACCAAGACCATGCTAATATTGTGAATTGTGATGCATGTCTTGTGACTTGAAGATGTACACATTTGACAACCACCAAAATATGATGTTCCAACTACCAACAGATGAGAGAACTTGTTGGAGTGAAAATTAAATATAGACAAACAAAGAGGGATAACAACAGCAACATCAACAACCAAATCTTATCTCACTAGGTGTGATGACTACATCGATCAAATGACGTTATAATGTTATTATCATAGATTATGTCTATAACCAGACTATTGACTTCATTGTCTTTCTTAATAGTTTTGAAAGAGGGATAACAACTAATTTCAATAATCAAGACTTACCTGAAGGGTCAGAGCACTGGTGTGTTTTGTGACCAAAAAGTTGGTCAGGTTGACAAAATAGGCAAGAGCCGAGTTAAATAGCAGATACCAAATTATCTTGACATCATCTCGGGCGAGAGCCAATGTGATACCAACCACATTTTCTTCCATTATAAGTGTGGCGGGAAGAAGGAAAACCACAGCCATCGGAGCCATGTAAAGGAGGAGGTTCATTGAATTCAGCTTCTCTCTAATACACAAGAAGGAAGTTAGTCCAAATTGATTATATAACATGAAAACCGCAAAGAGTACAGGGATAGATTTCTTAATCCTTACCCTTCAGAAGAAAGCAAAATTCCTTGTAGCACTGATTTTAGGGCTCTTGCAGCTGTAGCAGCAACACATACGATGAATCCAAATAAATGAAAACTCGGTTCACCCTATTGACCAAATAGAGGAAGAAGAAACATATATCAGAAACAAGAGTTATTTTTATTTTTCACAAACCAATATCACTCAAAGAATACATCAGAGAAAAAAGATCTACCATATCTTAAAACTGCATATAAAAAACTCAGTTTAATGACAGTGTAAACAAGTATTACTCATATATTCAATAACATTGCATATATTTTTAAAGTAGTAATTTCATGGCATGGAAGAACAATGAAATATCATTCAATACTAGAACACACAACGTGTTCAAACTGTTGTGTTGTGATCTCTTCAATTCAATAAGTTGAAAACAAGAACTATCTTTTACAAAAAGACAACTTTGACTCATCAACATAGCCTTAAGCATGTACACAAATAGAATTGTCATTTGTCAAAAAGAGGAACTAAACTAATTTTCTTACTTTCTAATTCAACACAAAAGCTCATTATAACATCTGAAATCACATCCAAAACAACCTAAACCATTAAAAAGTCAACTTCCAAAAAAAAATAAAAATAGCATGTCCATAAGATAATTTTCTAAATTTCCAACAACAATTGAAAAAAACTGAATAAAAATAGCACAAATAAAAACAAAGAAGAAGGGTGATAATAAATAACAACGATAAGTTACATACCCCGCTAGCAATGACAACACCAGTAACAACAGGAACAAGGGTAAGATAGGTAAGCCAAGCCTCTCTCTTAAATGTCATAATGTAAGCAAAAATTGCAGTAAAGAAAGGTGTTGTTGCACCAATAGCCTGATTGAAAGAGACAGGTAGATAACGTAGAGAAATGTTCCCAAACACAACAGAAACACAGAAAATAAGACTTAAAGCAGAGATCTTGAAAAACTGAACCCTGGATCGAATCGTTTGCATAGGAACAACCTTCATCCATGCAATAGCAACATAGCTAAACAAAGAACAAGCAGTCATGTGACACATGGTGAGAAAAATAGGGTATTTAAACCCATAATTGCTGAGCAAATACTTGTTCAACAACAACACTCCAATGTTGGAAGAGTACCACGATGCTACAAGACCTATTGTGAAGAAACGGCTTGAACCCTTCATTTTTGAACCTTTTTGATCTTCAGAAACCTGTAATAATTTCATAATGAGATTGATGGGTTATTATTATTATTAAATTATTGTGATTTGAATAGGTTAATGGATCTGGGCATTGAAATGGGTACGCAGAAAACGGAAAAAAGTTATTGACTTTTTAACGGTACAAGCCATGGATCTGTGAATCCATGGCTTGGGGTTTTGGAGAAATTGAGAAATGGGAAAGTTGCAGAAGAAGAAGAAGAATGATGGGTCTGCGTTCGATTGAGAAGAAAGGTAGTGTTTGTGTGTTTTTGAGAGGATTGATTGATTGATGATGGAACCAGAATTGCTTGCGTTATGTTTATGCTAGCATCTGCAATTTCATTGCGACTAAATTAATAGAGTGTAAATAGTACAAGCTGTATTCATTCAATTAACTAATTAAGACTATTTTCATTCTTCATTTTTACCCTAATTTTTTTTTACTCTATATTTATAAATAGTTATGATATGTTTATAATGTAAATTTTTTAATGTATAGTAATTATCTTTTATTAGTATAATTAATTAATAATATTAATTATAATATCTTTGACTTTATGTATAAGCAAAAGTGAATTAAAGAAAGTTAATTTATTTGACCAGATATTTCTATTTTTAAATGCTTACCTATGATATTTGTTAACATTTATTTTTTATTTTTCTTGTATCATAAAATTTAACTTGCATTAATAATTTATTTATAAAAATACTCCTAATACATTTACATTAAAAATTTTAATTTTTTTTTTCTCTTATAGGACTAAATATATAAATGTAATATATATTTTTCACAAATTTATTACTACAGTCATTTTTTTTAATAATTGTAAAATGTATTAAAGGATTTTATAACAAAGAAGAGATATCAAGTACATTAATTTTCTTTGACAAATTTTTGTTTTTAATAAGATTAGAGTAATATTAATCAGTAACTAATAGTAATAATGATCATTTGTAACAAAAAAATAGTGATAATAATGAATTATATTAAATTATGTTAAAAAATTGATTTTTAACATAAATATTTTTAAAATTACACGTTTAATTGGTTGTTATACCATAGAAAACTAAAGTTTTATTTATTATATTCTATTGGTAAACGTGATAAGAAGGAACATCCTCATTTCCTGGATCCATTTTTATTTTAATCCCTGACTCTCTGGCAGTTATCATTTTCTAATTGAAAAAATAAAGTTTCATATTATAATTGTGAAGATGGTGGATGATTTGGGAGATTTCCAATCGTGATTGCTCGTTTCGTTTGTTATTATGAAAGTGTTAAATTTGGAAATAAGTTTGGTTTTAGCTATAATAATAAATTTCGTAACTGTTTTTTTGCAATTTATTTCTCATGGTGTGGTATAAAAATAAAGAATATTTTTTTAAAAAAATTAATACATTTGTTATTTTTTTTCAAAAGCAAATTTGATAATAGCACTTGTTGTATGCTCAACATAACTTTTTTGACACATGGTCAAAAAAAAATATTAAAAAATGTAAAATGGTTACCTCTGGTGTTTGCTTTTATGTAGGTAAAAAAATTGCACTCATCTACGTCATATATGTCTAAATAGCACACACATCCCTTTAAAATGAAACTCAATAGAAATGAAATATTATTATATTTTTTACTCAAATAAAAAATTTCTTATTAGTCATAGTCAAACTTACTTATTTTACAGTTTGAATATGATTATTTGATTAAAATCGAATGATTGTATAAAATAATACTTCAATAAAGAAAAATTAGTAAATTTAATTACCTTATACAAACTTTCCTTGGTTACTTTAGATTTTTTAAGGTAAGTTGGGAAGAGATTAGTAATTAGACAGAAAAAACAAAAAATTTGAGTTTAACCTTATATTAAATAAGCAAAACTACACATTTGATTCTTTAACTTATTTTTAGATTTTATTTTGGACTTATAACTACTTTTTTTAAGTATAAGTCTCATAACTTTATTTTTGTTAGTCGAGAATATTAATTTCAAAAGAAGAAGATGAAATCCTAATTTGAAAAAGAAAGGAAAAACTGAGATTTTACAACTAATGCAATGTAATCAAAATTATCGGAGATTTGCATTAATTTTATAAAAATGTCTAGTTTAACTAACATAAATAAAGTTGGATGACTAAAACAAAATAGAAAATAATTATGATATCAAAGTAAAATCACAAATTAAATTAATATTAAAAAAATACAATTTAACCTATAAATATGAACAAAATGGTAAATTCAAATGTATTCTCTCTAGACTAAAAAAACACCCTCACACATTCGCTCAAATCCCATTAAATATCTTGAATTAAGTACTTCATATTTGTATGGTCCAAAATTGATATTTATTGTATTTTATTTTTATTTTTTGTCAAAGTTTGACTTTGAAATTCTAATATAATTTTATTTGATATAGAATTCTATAAATATAAATTTTAGGTTATATAATTATGTTTTTAGTAGCATAATTGAAGTGTTTGTTTTAATATATTTTTATAAATAAGAGATAAAGTTATAAGCGTGACAAAATGAAATTTCATATTTTTAGTGAATATAGGTGAGATAACTTAATTTTAAAAATTAAAAGAGCATAAATTTCATTTAAAGATAGTAAATACAATTTTTCTTAATAATAACTGAGAGTCAGTATAAAAATAATAATTAAGAGTGTATTTTTATATTTTTCAGTTATTGAAAAAAAACTGCATTTTATTGAAAAATCTATTATAAATTTGAAGTCCACCAGTTCACCGTATAAAAAATGGAAATATAGATTATTTTTTTACTCAAAAATGGAAATATGGATGTATACTCCAATTATTGGAGTACATTTAATAATTTTATTTTTTCCTTTGGTAAAAGTTGTATAGGTGTTACCTTAGAATTTAACAACTGAAAACATTTAGTTAAAAAACTACTACAGAAAAGATAGTGTAAAAAAATATCTGTATTAAATTAATCTTTTTAATAAGAGTAATACGTATTGGTAGAAAAGTTGAAAAATTACATAATCTTCAAAATAGTTCATTTTTGAGAGAAAACATAGTTTTATTTTCTATAAAATAAAGTAATTAAATATTACATACGTAAATAGGACATAAGTATATTTATTTGCCAATTAAGTTAAAGTTTAGAGTATAATAATAATAATAACACGACTTTAATTATATGAAGAAAAGTAAAGTTTATTAGTACTTCATAACAAAAAAAAAAAAAGGAAAAGTAAAGTTAAGAATTAAGATGAAGAAATTCCCAAACCTTTTCGAGTGGGCAATCATGAGGGAGAGAGATGGCACTTCCTTCAGAAACCTTAACCACAGCACTTGTATTATTATTACCATATGAATATGAATAATAATTTGATGAAGTAGTTTTGAAATCAAACCATGAAAGCCTTTGAATCTTCCAATTCAGTGAACTCAATTTATACCTTGTAGTTATAGTAGATAATAATTCACTTTGTTGTTTCCCCTTACCTGAAATCAAATACATAAATAAATTCTTCACATCAATAATAATAATTAAAAATTAAGAAAGTAAATTGAAAAATGAGTGGATAACATATGATATAATAGTACATGCCAGTAATAGTTGTGATAATTGCTGTAGAAATAAGAGTAATTTGAGCCATTGAATCTAAGTTTCTGCTCAAAAAGAGAGAAAAAAAAGAAGAAAAGTCTAACTAATTTTGGACACAAGAGAGAGTTGGAAGGAAGAAAGAGGGTTGCAGAGAAAAGAACAAAACAGTGAACTTGAGTGCTTAATGGGTACCGATTCAAGGGTGACAGTGATGTTTTTGCTCATTCTATAAAACACATTACTAAGTTAGCACATATTATAATTTCCAATTTATTAGGAACAATTTTTATCGTTTCTCCACCGTAAGTTTATTAAGTTTATTGTGAACATTTTTAATAACAATTTTCTTATTTGCACATGGTGTTTTGCTCCCAACACCTCGTCAAATTTACATATAATTAGAATAACTTAAAATACTTTTTATTATTTCACTTGTTTATAAATTATATTTTATTTTTTTTCTTTTTTTCATTACCATCACCTACCTTATAATATCATACATTTATATCAGATACTCATGACTAATATTTCATAATTCATACTCATTCATAATTCACACTCATTACTCATAACTTATACTATATAACTCTCATATTCTTATTATACTTAAAGCCATCAGCAAGATATGTTTATTAATATGTTGAGTTTGTATTTTTACTTCAAAATATGAAAATTTTACGCAATATGAGTTTACGTATGTAGTAAATTATATATTGTATACAAATTTAAATTATACTTTTACGTATTGTGTGTTCATATAAATATATTAAACTTAATTCACATATATGTACATCAATTGTGTTCAAGTACATGTAAAATTTGTAGTGAGTAAGAGAAATTTGTATTTGAACTTAATTCATGTAAATGTACGCAAACTGAATTACGTACATGTACGTAATTTGAGTTTAAGTATATGTAGAATTTTGCAGTGAGTAAAAGAAATTTCTACTTGAACTCAGTTCACGTATATGTATCAATGTGTGTAAATTAAGTTCATGTCAACTGAGCTCAAATACATATAAAATTTTATAATGAGTATTAGAAGTGCGTACATGAACTCAATTCACATACATGTACGCAAACTAAATTCAAGTACATGTAAACGTTGAAGAATAGAGGTTGAGTCAGAATGAGAGAATATGAATATGAAAATGAAGGAATGTTGTGGGTTTCTCGATGGAAGAGGAGAAAAGAAGAAGGTTTGACAAATTTAATTTAATAATAAAGGCAATTTAGTTTTTTCAATACTGGCAGAGAGGTGTAACTAGTAAAGCAGAGTGGGTGAGTAGCAAAATTGTTTTAATAATTGTATTCTATTAAATGCAATTTATAATTGTATTCTATTAAATGCAATTTATAATTGTTGTTGAGAAAAAGACTTAGTCGAGGAAACAATTATATGTCTTCAATTTTTTAATTCTTTTTGGCTTCAAACGATTATGTCAAGGAAGAAATTTTGTTTTTTAGCTATAAGTTGATTAACTGCTAAAGAACGTTAAGTATTGTGTGGATTTTTAAGTTGTTGAACTAGATGCATAAAGTAAAGTAAATTGATAAAGATAGCGTAAAAAATTGTTTGATTGATTGTATGTGTCATAAAAATTATAAGTTGTAATATTTATAAGCAAAACTAACTCTATTAATCATAAATCATGGACTACATACATGAAGTAATGCTCAACTAATTAGGCAAATAGTAGTGCATGATAACTTCCAACTAAAGAAGTTTGTGGTGCACCATTATCGGCTAGTTCTCATGTTTCTTCAGCTTGTCATGTTGGCACGATCAATGCATGTTCTTTTCCGTGCCTCTCTGTTGGTCGTTAGTGACATTAAAAACATGAAAGGTGAATGTAATGTTCAAATTATAAGGTTGTAGTGGACTTTGACTCGATCTTAAATCTTGACAACCCTTGTTCACTCTTCCAGTAAGCTTGAGAAAGACTCAACTAGCTCATATTCAATTGTATCATACGCACTTGACCTTCTTTTGGATAATGGTATTTCGACTGTCCAAAATTTGTTTGTTTGATGTTCCACTAATAATTACTTATTTTTAAGTGTAAACAGCAGTGAAGAAATAAAAAAAAAAAAAAAAACTATTTATCATTGTAAATGATTTTTTTGAACTATTTTATACCGTTTTATAAAAAAAATAAATTTATCCATTCATCGTAAATAAAAAATTATGAGAAAAAAACAGACGGAATGATAAATTGGAATTGTAAGGTGCATATATAAAGTATTCTCAAATTAAAAGTTTATTATTAGGATTTAATTCATATGTAGCAATAGTGTAAAGATATTTGACACTATTAATTGATTTTAGTTTTTAGATTATTATAATCTTTTGTCTTTTATCATAATTATTTTTAAAATCACACATATAAATGATTATAATATACTTACAATATAAATTTGTTTACAGTGACAATACATGACAATTAAACTCTTCTTTTTATTTGAAATTTTTTACTTAATATCTCGATAATTATATTTCTATCTGACATTTTACTTAAACTACCTATTTTATCTCTTTTTTAAAATATTCTATCCCACCAAATTTAAGTTGATTTTCTATTAAAAAAAGTTTCAAAAATGTGATTTAAAAATTTTAGAAAAACGTAAAATTAAGTTTGCGTGTGATAAATAAAAAGTTGTTTTCTTTCTAGAAATCTTCCTTTCAAGTTTGCTAAATTTAGGAGCACAAGTAAAATTTTCTTTATTTTTTACAAGGTTTTGGGTCCATGATTTGGGCCATTGGTAATTTGTTGTTTGCTAATAATTGGATTGATCCAACAAATTAAGGAAAAATCTATCTTTCACTCTCTTACATTTACCTTCCATTTTTTAAATGTACATAAAAAAGATAATTTTTTTTTTAATATTATTCATTCTGAAATATTTTTCAAAAAAATTTAAAACAAATTAAAATTTTGGATTAGCGTAAAACTTCCAAAAAGTTATTTTCTAAAAATGTTAAAAAAGATTGAAACTTTGTATTAATGTGAAATTTTTTAAATGCACTTTTTTTTTAGTTTAAAAAAAAATCGAAATATTTGATGAATGTGAAACTTCTAAAATGTAATTTTTTCAAAAGTTTAAAAAAAAATTAAAACTTTGGTTGAATGTGAAACTTTTGAAATGTAATTTTTTCAAAAAATTTAAAAAAAAATCGAAACTTTGGATGAATGTGAAACTTTTGAAATGTCTTTTTTTTTTTCAAAAGTTTTAAAATTATTCAAAACATCGGATAAATGTAAAACTTCTGAAATGTAATTTTTTCTATTTTTTTTTAAAATAAATCGAAACTTTGAATGAATGTAAAATTTATAAAATGAAAATTTTTTAAGTTAAAAAAAAATTAAAATTTTGAATAAATGTGAAACTTTTCGAAATGCAAATTTTTTACAAATTTTAAAATTTCAAAACTTTAAATGAAGATGAAACTTTCAAAATACAATTTTTTTTAAAATTAAAAAAAAATGAAACTTTAAATAAATGTAAAATTTTTGAAATAAGATTTTTTAAAATTAAAAGAATTTGAATTAATGTTAAATTTTTGAAATGTACTTTTTTTCATAATTTTAAAAATAAAAAATAAAAAATTATAATTATCAAAATGTTAATAATTTAAATATTTTTTTTACTATTATTTAATAAAAAATAAAATAGTATTTTGATGTGTTTTGAGAATTGAGAGGTAAGAAGTAAAAATAAGAGGATGAGAAGTAGAATTTTTCGATTTAAAGGATCTTCTACTCTGACCTTCTTTATAGAAAGAGCAAGACGGTGGTGCGTTTTTGTGTTGAATTATCCTTCCTTTCCTGGCACACGTTCGAGCATTTGTGATCGTGGGTCATCCCTCCGTTCCACGTCGACGCCACCCACCGTTCCTTTTTATACATACTTACATCTTCTCTTCTTTATTCATCAAATTTATTTCTCTCTTTTTAAATTTATTATTTTTCTTTTATGAAAATATGTTCTAAATTAATTGATAGCTGCAAATTTAATTTATATCTGAAAAAATTAGTCGATAATTTATAGTAGATAATTTATAATTTATAATTGAGAAATTAATAGATTAAAATAAAATATTTGATAAATTTAAATTTTGTAATTATAAATTGATATAGAAGTATATAATTATTTTCTCTTTTTTTAATTAAAAATACACAATTATTTAATTTTAAATATATTTATTAAATGTATATATATAAAAAATAAAAATGTATACCTCCGTCAATTTTGAATTATTGACAGAGATTCTTGCAATGTATGAAATTTAAATTGTTGTTATTGTGAATTTGTTTGGCAAGGAATGAAATAATGAATGTATTATGTAGAAGTAATAGTACTCTCATGTAATTTTTTTTTTTATTAAGGATAACAAAATAATAAAAATAACATAAAAAGTTATAAATGAAAAAATATATATAAAAAAAAAAAACTAACTATAAATTTAAATGCTACTTGAAATATCGTACGAGAATAAGCTATTAACTGATATAAAAAATTTGTTTACCAAATACATCACATTTAATCCAACAAATTTATAAACTAGTTTAATAAACTATAAGTTAACTTATCGACAACGTTACCAAACAATGCCTTTGTTTATTGTCAGAACTGAAATTCTACATTATTCATCAACTCACTTGTACTAGTAACTATTTTAAGGGTAACATTCATAATTTTTGAACAATAAGTGATATTGTAACTATTTATGATTGATTATGCATGTATAAATTAATATCTATATGTATATGGCTAAATATTACTCAATTTATTCCCTCATGTTTCATAATAGCCTAATTTTAAATTTGTAACTGAGTGAAATTTTTGGATTAAACCCTATTTGATAATGAGGATAATCTTTCCTCTATAGTGTCAATGCAATCAATGAGTGTTATCTTGATGATGGGGTTAGGTTTGATTGCAGTGCAGATAAATGGTTTGTGGACCTTATTTGGGTTCCTAGTTCTTGCAAATACTCTAGCAATATTCAACGAGGACAAGTTTATTGAACCTAAAGGACGGGTGTTGCGGCTTAAATTTTTTAAAATTTCATGTTGGAAAACTCTTAAAAACAAAAAATACAATGATCTTTAAAATCAAAATTTAAATTTGGAAATCAATTATACGTAAGTAAAAGATTAGTACTGTAGTTTGTATTGGAACCGACGTATCTGAATTAGGAGAAAGGGACATTGATAATGTATAGTAGGAAACGTTAGCAGTTACTTAGTGTATTTTCTATTCACTTCCATTTTTTTCTTGATTAGGGTAGGGATTACATTATTTATTATTTAAGTAGAGGTTATTAAAAATATCATTATCGTTTACATTATGTTTGTTACTTAAATTATTGCAAGTTATGGGAACTTTTTCCAGATGACTTGACGAATGTCTCTGATGTTGGAAAGTTTGGAAAATTTGCCGGATTCCTTTGTTGAAATAGCAATTGAAGTATTTGGATATTGTGAGTCTAAGTTCAGCATCATATTCAAATTTTGAGTATGTAGTAATTATCTTTTCACGGTTTCCTTACTATAAATTCTCAATCTAATTTTGATCGCTTCTTGCTTAATTGACTTAACACCGTACCCGATTTAGTAACCCTCACAAAACAATATGGTGCATTGCTTAACTATCTCCAAAACTGTGCATGTGATGTTACATGTCACTAACTTCAACCAAGAGTGATCTATTCAATAAAGTACATTAATACAACCTTCTGCGTGGGGACCCTATGTTCATTCTGCATCAATGAAAGCATTTGAAACATGTAACATCTGGCATTACAACTGCTGAAAGACTAGAATGATTTTTATCACAAATCTGCGAAAACATGGTATGTTTTGGAGTCTACAGCAATAAGCCGTAGTGCTGCAACAGTTGCTGCAATAGACACGATGCTAAAGAAAATAATGTTGGCCCAGTGCCAGAGCTTTTGTATGCTCATTAGCTTGTTCTTCTTTGCTACTAAGTACATATGGTTTGCAAGAATAAATGTAAGAGGAAATGTGCTGATCGCTCCTGTGAGGCTCATGAAGTCTCCAAGGAACGGAAGGAGAGCCGCGACAAATGTGTTAAACGCCAGGTAGCCACCTCTTACCGTGATTCTAAATGACAAGTTCTTAACATTCAGTGCGCTTCCTTTGATCCCAAATTTGGTATCTAAATACTCATACATTGGACTTGCAAAGATCTAACAGAAGCAGAAAACAGGTTACTAGGCCAGGTAAACACAATTTTTAAGTAAAACATTTAAGTGTAGTAAAAGTTTTAGTTCAGATGTATATGTACATGTAATGCAATGACTGATTGAAGGAAGGCTGTAATATTGGCCAAAGCCTTCACCCAGACTGGACCATTCACACTATTTAGCAAATAGGTTGCTGTCGAAGATCCGTAAGCCCAGTATCCTGCAAAGGTAACCATGTACATTGGCAGAACTCCGACGGTAAACTGAAAGTACAGTGATTTCATCATGTTCTTGACAACTGGCTGCCTAATTGTTGCCTGCAAGTTACAAGACCAAATAACACTCAGGATTTCATGCATCAACTTGAAAGTTAAGATCTGAAAATTTGTAAGCTTCTATCTAACCTGTATCTCAGGAAGCATGCCGGTATTATATGCAAAAACTAGGTTAGCAGTTGCCCCAATTGTTGTAAATATTTTACTTGCACCATCTCCTGGAATAGCATAATCTCGGGGTGGTGCTTGTATTCCTGGTGGTAATATACCGCTTATTAGTTCTAGATATGTATCAAGGCACAAATCAAACTATTTATTCAAATTTATAAAGCTAGTAACTAATATATTTTTTTACTTAAAATATTCGATAATATGCTTCAAATTGTAACATAGCGTATAATTGTGTAAAATTTAGGTAGTTATAAACCACAATGGAAAAAATAGAGACGTTCTTCTGCTAGTTCAAGGAATAAAATAGCATAAATGAATGTAAGTCCCTCAAAGATGTTTCAAAAAGCATATAGAAAATGTAAAGAATGAATGCACAGATAAGGGATGGTACTTATTTTAGTATATAAAAATAAATGTCAATTTCAGAAAAATAGATTGCTATGGACAATTGATTTAAAGAACTGATGGTAGTTATTACCAAGTGATTGTATGATTAGTGTGCAATAATAACAGAATGGAGATATTACCATCTTTAATTGATAGCACAAATGCTATGATAATGTATGCCAGGCTGAAGACTGTTGAAAATCCCAACCAAATTCCAAGAGCTGAAAGATGAGGAATACAAATGGCAAACATGGCACACACAAATCCAGCTATAGCAATACAATATGGAAGCTTCAGTTGAGCATCATCTCTAAACAAGGTATAAGTAGCCTGCACCACAGTGAAGAATAAACGGTTTAGAAAAATAGTCACTATAACACAACTTTGGTATGATTTCAGAAGTTCTGTCACTTGAGAAAGAGGTTAATTGCTTATTTAGATTGTGATTTTGTCAAAAATTACACTTTTGAACCAAAGCGTGGCTTTTCACAAAATCCTAGTGACACCGTGATTTTGTCAAACTCATTATAGTTCCAAAGACACACCAAGTCAATAATGTTAAAAAGAATGCAATTTTGATTGAATGGTTTCTAAGTTTCTCTTACTTTCAAGGCTGAACCGGCCAAAATGATGTAACCAGTATTTATCATGAAAAGATTGATATACTGCAGAGTCCATGTGAGAGAATATGCCTTTTTACCTGCATCAAAAACGAAATAAAAATCAACATAAGCAGCATAATGATATATTTGTTATTTTTCACCGTGATTTGTTGGCCTTACCGTATATATATCCAGCAAGATCTCTATATCTAATGT
Organism: Cicer arietinum; assembly: GCF_000331145.2. Lineage (NCBI taxonomy): Eukaryota > Viridiplantae > Streptophyta > Magnoliopsida > Fabales > Fabaceae > Cicer > Cicer arietinum. Next base: position 1,430,567 of record NC_021165.2, on the reverse strand, counting down.
GTCTTGTTCCTCCATATTCATGGAGCATAGCAATAAGAGAATTAGCATAGAGTGATATTAATGTAGCAAGAATAAGACCAACTACACCCCCTACCCATCCCAGAGGAACCATGATGGTCCCGGAATATCCGAGCACATAAGCACTGTTGATTCCGGTGGTGAGGATAAATCCCACTTGAAACCATGAATCTGCAAAAAAAAAAAAAATATAACAGATGAACATAAATTGAAGGATATTAAATGGGGTGTGTATTCAGTATTCTTTCCATTTCAACAGGGAAATTTAAATTATAAACTACTGTCAATGAAAATTCCAACAGGAAATCATTGATAATTCTTCACTTTTCACTAGACTACAATTGTTGCATTAAAACAAATAAACTAGACCCAATTTATATATTTACCAGTTTTCTAGTTACAAATTGTGTATCCTTTTCAGTCAAATACAATATTCTTTTGTTTTGATATAGAGTCAATTACAATATTTATAATCATAATCAAAACGTGAAACAAAATAAAAATGATAAATTGAAGTTAGCTGAGTCAAAATTGAGAGAGGTGTGATATTGACTCTGATATAAACAAAAAGATAAAAAACAAAAAGGTAATTTTGAAATTGAAATATTTGGCATGCGTTCCTAAAAAAAATAAGAAAAGCAGAGAAACCGCATCTGCACGTGCGTGCGTGAATTACGTGAATTCCATTCCTTAAGCCGTAAAATTCTAAAACTCGTTTATGATTAATCTTAATAAACCATTTTCGAAAAAGCTTGTGTATGGAAAGGGATTATTACGAACCGCTGCTAATTTGATGTGCGGTATCAGGGACTTGAACGGTATCATTGATGACCTTGTTTGGATCAACTTCACCGCCTCCTTTTCCCATTGTTGTTGTTGTTGGTGTTTCACGCCAGCTTCTTCACGCAACCAGCATGATGAAGAGAAAATACTTTTTATCTCTTCTCTATATATAAACCCTCTTCCTCCTGTTTCCCCATTCTATTCAACCAACGCCTAACAACATTCACACACACTCCTTTTAGAATCTTTTTTTTTTTATTTTAATTATTGCTACAAAATATCTCATTTGGAACTTTTAATATTTTTCACTTCTATCGCTTTCTACTCTCTCCTTAAAAGCACCATTAAATATTAGTTAGTCTACTTTAATTTTAATTTTTTTTTCTTAAAAGGGAGATGAATTCTACTCGAATTTAAATTCGAGACAGACGTTTAATTTAACTATGACAAATGTCAGTCAAAGATTTCAATACTATTTAAATTTAATTTAATACATTAATTTAAGTGTACTTAAAAAATTATTTCTCTTCTCTTTTTTTATTATTTTAAAAATAATATATAAAATAAAATGAAAGTAACAAATAATTATTTCTCTTCTCTTTTTCTATTATTTTAAATATATAAAATAAAATGAAAGTAACAAATAATTATTTATCTTCTCTTTTTTTTATTGTTTTAAAAAACCCACAAAAAGTAGAGGGTATCACTGATTTTTGTATCTTTTCTCTACCTCGTAAATCAATGTAGAGAAATTGGCTTTCTCAATTCAACTTCTCTGATACCCCACTCTACTCTGCCTTCCCTATTTCTTTTCAAACCATTCACACTTATAAGTACCTATTTTTCTTTTCAATCAATCACACTCTAAATACACCTATCTTTATAAGCACCTATTTTTCTTAGTACACAATAAGGGGGGGACTCAGGTAGGATATTGATGATTATTAAGGGGATGACTTCCCATCGTAGATGATTAAAGGAAAACATGAATTAAAAAAAATAGAAGTTTTACATTAAAAAATTTAACTTCAATTTTTTAAAGATTTAAAAACACAACTTTTCAAGTAAATACTAATATACTTACTTTTTTTTTTTAAATATATTTATTATCTTTGTAATTATTATATAATATATTATGTAAATATGAATAATAATTTCTATATTTATTTTGTATTTATTATTGAGTTTATATAAATGTAACTTTGTTTATAGCACATATACACGATTTTCACATATGTCTCTATCATTTTTTCTAATTCCACATGATATCTATAATCTACTGAGAGACAACCTTATAATGTGATTACTCGAGAGATCCAATATCCTTTAGTGATAATTTTTTCTTCGGTAAACTCTGCCCTAATTTTGGTTTATCCTTTTCACCATTGTTTTATTTTTTCCAGCAATTCAGTAATTATTAAGGTAATGGCTCCCCATTGTAGATGGCTTAAGAAAACATAAAATAAAAAATAAAACTTTTACATTGAAAAAATCAATTTTAAATTTTTAAAGAGTTAAAAACACAACTTTCAAATACATTTTCAAGTAAATATTTGTATATTTATTTACTTTCTGTTAAAATTATATTTATGATTTTTGTATTTATTGTATATCATATCATGTAAATAGATATTATCTTCTATATTTATTTTTTTATATATTGTCTTGAGTCTATATAAAATAGACTCAGTTGTATAGTTCAGACTAGAGATGACAACGAGATAAAGACAATTTTAAGCATTATCAACCACGCATCCGCAACTCCAATACAGCACCTGCATCCGTCGAGGGTGACTTTTTAATATCCACACCTACACCCAACGGAGACGGGCTTCCCTGACCCACCCTCACTCCCACTTCAAAAATTAGAATTTATTTATTCATAGCATAAAAAAAATCAATAATTTAACTAAATAGTACATTCAACCTAAGTTCTAAAATTCCATAATCAAAATAATTAAGTCACAATATCTCAAAATTTATTTAAATTTCCTACAAGTCACAATATTTTTATAATCTTTCAAACTCTTTAGAAGTGAAAATGTCAATTCGAAGAAAAGTTGTAAATATTCAAACAAACTAATACATCAAAACAACAAAAAGTTCCAAATCATCAAAACAAAGAGTTCCAAATAAGCATTTTCTAACGATCATTTTTATTGTCCATTTTAGAATTCAAATTGCATATCGATATCGACATAATACAATATAAATAATAATAATTTAAAATATACAAAATTATTAGCTATTTCAAATATATTCAAATTTAAATGAATAATTTAAAACAATTAACAGTCTTCTCAGCACTCTCATAACCAACTTCTAGCATACATCAAGACCTCTAAAGTAGCCCAATAAAGTCGGTTTTGATGATGACTTAAGATATGTCTGTCGATACTGAATGTAGATTTAGAAGCTACCGTAGAAACAGAAATTGCCAATACATCCTTGCAATGGTTTGAAGTGTTGGATACTTAACACCATTCAACTTCAAACAAAAATGAAAATGCATCAAAATGCAGAAAACCAGAAAACGAAAATGAACCTTAAAATTATAGCGGCGAAGAGAATAAGAGAAGATAGTAAGTGTCGTTGTTATTAAGAAAATATGTATTTAGAATAAGGGAACATAGACAACACACGAAAGATGACGCACAAATAGGAGGTAAGACAGTCGAAACATAAATAGTGAGGGTGCAGGTGGACGGTGGCAACAAAGAAAACAAAAAAGAAGAAGGAAGATTGACAAAATTAAAATTTTGTTACTATTTTAAGAGATATAAGAGTATTTAAGTAATTGCATTTATGTCGGTGGGTGCGGGACGGATTTGACGAAACTTGCCCCAGCACCCTCTTGTAACGTTAAAAAGGGGGGGGGAAATCTACATCCGCATCTATTAAAAATAGTTTTTCTCCGTTAAATACAGGGAGATTCAGGCATATTCAGATTCAACTGCAATGTCTAGTTCAGACACACAATTTTCACCAAATATCTTTATCGTTTTCTCTCATTCAACACTTTTTTTCTTAAGATGTTCAACACTTGTTAGCATTTGCATAAAACAATTTGACATCGATGAGTTATGTCAAATGAAAATTCAATATTTTCTTGTATCACCTAACTTTTGCAATATTGTGCTTAAAATTAGTAATATGAAATTAAGTGGTAACTCATTGCATGTTAGTAATTCATACCCATTAAATTCTAATAAATAATACTCAATTTGTCCTAAAATATAACTAAAAATTAATTAATTTTTTTAATATATTTAATTCGAAATTGAAATCAAACTATCAATTTGATTGTATATATTTTAAGACGGAGTAGTATACTTTTATTAGAATGTGAACATTGAATTGCAATTTCTCTCAACATGGAATGGTCTCTTTATGGCTAGGTATTGTTGGTGTTTGTTTACCTAAAATAGTTTCTTTTAGAGAAAAACGAAATGTATACCATCAATCAAAGCAAACCAATTTTATATGAATTCTGATATTGGTTTTGGGTGACACAATTCCGCACTTGGCATTCTTTTTCTTTTGGATTTTCTTTTTATATATGAAAAATGACATTATATTCACTAAAAACAAATAAAAGAAAATGAAAATATACTATAAAAAAAAAAAGTAAAAACGGATTCTGACAAGATTTTTTTAAAGTGTGGACGAATAATTTTTTGGAGAGCAATATCCTTTCAAATTCCAAAGATGCTGCCATTTTAACCCTATAAAGTATAGAAATTAGATTCCCATACAGCATTTCATTTCATCCATGCCTTACACCCTATGTCAAAATGATCTCAAAGTTGTATATCTAATATACTCGTCAAAATGTTTAGTATCTTAAATAAGAAATATAACTAATTTTAGGATTGAAATTTGAATCACATTAATATAATTTGTACTATAAAAAAGTTAAATTAGATTATCTAATATATTGTTGGGAAAAAGATATACACATTTTCAAAAAGGTGATAAAGTAGTGAACCGTTTCTTAACAATCATGTAGTCAGTCTTCCTCATGATGCATCTTTACCTTTTATTCATTGAATGACTCTTTTGAGATGCTTTTTAATTAAGCTCACTAATAAATTCAAACAATAGTTTATGATTCTCTTTGCTATGAAAGCTGAGGTGGAAAATAATTCAACTATATTTCAAGGGCACAAACCTGTCGTGTGGAAATTCGACTTCTTTTGCTAGTGCATGGTTCAAATATTTTTTCAAAGAAAAAGAAGATGCTCTTTGAATTAAAAACTCAAAATTAATGACTCGTATTATAGAACCAAACAACCAGCATCAATTGAGAGCGATTGTTGATTAATTTGGAATATATATATATTCATAATGCACAAAACTTTTTTTTGAGGAGGACAAAAGTTATACATTATTACTAAGATATACTTAATTAATTAAGTGCACTAAATTTAAGTTGATGATGACTTGGTTACCCTTTAGCTCACTGGTCTCCGTACCCAAGTGCGCATTTTTTTATATACAAAATATCCAAGAATTTTAGTAATGATCCGTATATTTTATTTTATTTTATTTTTAAATAAAGATATTTTTAATGATAGTTATAAACAATTAAGTGATTGTACTCAATTAATTAACTAATGAACTTTGAATTTTACTTACCTTTCAATCACATTGGATCATTATAATCCCTTTCCTCATGAAACAAAGGTTAGGATAATTTTTTTATTATGAAAGACAATAATAAAATATTATAAAATTATTTTATATTTGTACCAACATGATATGTAATGTGTGTGATCTCATAAGACTAATTCTATTCACATCGTGCTTTGTGCCAAATTTGTAAAACTCAGGATCAATCTATTATCTATTATATATATTTAAAACAGACCCTCATGCTACATCATAGTATTTCTTTTACGTGTGCACACATATCCCACTTCAGCAAAAAAAAACTTATTTGTACGCCTTAGAGAGTTTTCTTGTGTTTTTATGTTTCACCTCATTTTTTTCTACTTAATTTTTAAATAATTTTTTCCTCTTTTAATCCCTCTAATCCTTTATTTTTTTTAATGACTTTCTCCAACAATTTCTTCTTCCCTCTTGTTGTCTATAATTTGACAATAAATTCATACATCTTGATAACATAAAGGCAATCATTTGGATCGACGCACTTTTTCAACCCCAAAACTAAGAATCAATGGAATGTTTGTCTATCCATGAACATCTATTTTATATGTATATCCAGGGGAATAATGATCGCCTAGCCGCATATTGAGTGCAGCGGAATAATGAACACCATTAATATGATTTGTATTTGGAGTTTTTCTTTGTTGTTGCTTATTTTCTACTCAATACAATTTGATCAATTATTGATGGTTGAGGAATGAGATCGTGCATGTAATGGGTCAAAGCAAGTCTGATGAGGTTAAGTAAACTAATATTTTTGGAGATTTTAAAAAAGAAAGACGAATGAAGGATTTAGGGGAGATGATGAACAATACGGATTTGGGGTTTTCTCCCGACTCTTGTTAAAAAGGAAGAAAAAGAAAATGTTTTTCAACTTTCTCCTGGAAAATAAATAAGTGAGGGAAAATGAATGAAAATTTTCTATTTTTGACCCTTGGACATTTTCTATTATTACCTCTTGGCGATTCTCAATTTTTTTTAATTCATTATTTCTTTAATATATTAATAACTTTAAAAATCTTTATTTTAATATATTGTAATTAAGTGAGTTGTTACAAAACCACTTGTGCATTCTCATCATGATGGGGTAAGATTTCTTTGTGTGCAATATATATACATTGACCAAAAAAAAACCTTAATAACACTTCATCCCTCTCCCAATATAAGTAATTTTTAACAAATGGATATTACCCCCATGCAATTGCAAAGAAGGAAATTGGACAAGCATATGAATATTGAAGGTTCTGTGTAAAATTAAGTTGATTGTGTGGTATTGTTAAAAAATGTCTTCCTTCTAAAAGTAAATCTACAATGCAAACACATTAGTTGTCCTAGTATTTTGTCTTTGCTGCTACTCAGAGGACGAAACATAATGGCATTTCTTCTTTAAATGTGTGCATCTAGAAACGGTTTGGAGAGGTAGGTTTATTGGAGTAATTGTAGACAACAATATATTGTTCTTTTAAACTCATGTCCACCTTCTCACTCGAGAATGTTAACGAGTTTGTGAGACAGAAGAAGCGAGAAAGTGTGGGACAACAATGAAAAGTTGATTCGGATGTCAATAACTTTAACTCACGAGTTTCTCCAAGAATGACAATTAGATAAAAGAAACCATGTCACAAGTAATACTGAAAGATAGATAGATTAGACTTATCGTGGAAGAAACCAGATAAGGGGAGCTTTAGTTGCTGGAAATTTTGTACAAATCGTCTCGAAGCTTTGGTTTGCTTGTAAGAGTTGGATGTCTAAAGAGTTACCATCGAGTTGGATTGTAAGACAATGGTGGATGGAATCAATGAAAAATCAAACAAATGTAATTAAATTTGGCTCTATTTTGCAACATTGTAAAACTGTATGGTTAGTTTTATTCTGAGGCAACCAAACTTTGTTGCTCACAATCTTGCAAGGGTGTCAATGTTTTATTCTAACTCCTAAATGTTAGATTTAACTTCCGGTTGTATTGCGAATTTAATTTTGAATTAAATGAATAGTTTTATAGATTTTACAAAAATTATGTTAAATTATATTTTTGGTCTTCATGTTAATTATTTGTAATTGTTTGATCCTTTATCTCTTTTTTTTTTCTTTTTAAATAGGTCATTTATGTCTTGAAAAGTTTACAACTTAATCATTTTGTTGTTATCTATTACAAATCAGATGAAGTGTCAAAAAATGTCTAATTTGACAAAAAAGAAACTTGATTTCCAATGTGGAATTGATCATACACCTGGACTTCATCATCTTCCCCTCTTTAAAAAGTTGTTTTTAGTTTTTCCCCAAATCAAAAACCCTAAAAATGAAACCAATGTCTTAAATATGGGCAAGTTTTTTGAATTCAAGAAGATCAAACTATTTGGAAGGAAAAAAAGAGGTAAATGACCTAAACCCTAAACTAAAAATACAATTTGGACTAATAATTATGACCTTTAAAAAATTAGCTTTTATCAATGATAATGAAAAACAAAATATTCTACGTGAATTAGAAAAGGAGAGTACCCCACCTCGACTAATTATACATGAACTAACATAAAAATATGAAAATAATTAATGTTACTGATCCATCACATATTACCCTTGATTCAACAACCGTCTCAATCCTATTTTGTTGCTCACAATCATAAGTAGGACATACCAAAATGAGGAGACAAAATTAATATAAAAACCTTTTGTTTCTTATTTTGAACTGAACGTGGACTCATGTGGGATTGATAGTGTTTTTGTTGAGAGTAACGATCGTCACTCTTGGTTTTGTGATTGAATTGAATGTAAACAAATTTAATATAAAAAGCATTTACTTCTTCTTTTAAACTAGACTTGATAGTTTTTTTGTTGAGAGTAATGGTTGTTGCTCCAAACTATGACGATCAAGTAAATTTATTTTAGAGAATGAGATATTGTTTAGGTTAGAATTTCAGTATACTTTTATAAGTTAAGGTATCTTTGTTTTATACTAGATTTCCTCTTGGATTTCTAGAAAGAATTTGTTATGATCAACATGGAGGAAGATACGTGATTCTCAGATCACCCTATAATGTATGACATGTGTCTTTTTAATCATGGAATGAAAATTTTCATATGGTGGTTGTAATCACCGTTGGATTGCCATCAAGTGGCTTAAGATGTGAACATATGTGAGTTATCATGGTCCATCATCCCAGGATCTCATTTTAGACCATATGATGGCCATAATAGGATTGAGGCTCTAGGTTTGTTACCATGGATGACGACTTCAGATCCCTTCATAGAAATGAGTATGCTCTAACTTGAGAAACTTTTGTGCCATTGTTAGTTGGATCGGGTCAATCCAAAATGACCCTATTTCTTTGACGGGCTTGGACTATGACATCCTAAATCTAGCCATAACACTTCTCAATTGTGTTATATATATATATATATATATCTTTAAGAAGATGACATAATTTTGTTATATTCTATCACGAGCTATATTGCCCCTAAATTTTGTGGCACATGCTTGTAATGACACAATTGACACATATATTTGAAAATGAATAATATCATTTTATACAATAGTTTGTTTTCTTTTTTGACAAATCAAATATAAATATAAATATAAAACAACGAGTATTGTTGAAATAGTATTATTTGAAGCAAGATAAAAAATTAAAATTTAAAGAGATACATTTTTCTGTTGATTATATAGGTCCAGAATACTAGTTTATTAATTCTTACCAAACACTCAATATCTATACATATACAAACTGATATTTCAATTACAAAATACTAATTTATTAATATTTACTAGTTATTCTAGTTATTTGGACCGACATTTTTATCCATGTGTTTTTTTTTATTTAAAAAGTATCTCCTTTACATTAGAGAAAAAAATTTAGATGCTACTTTCAACAATCATTTAAAAGAAAATCCAAAGCACAACTAAAACTAGTAATAGACACATCACTTGTGATGCATACAAAAGCTTTTTGTCGTAAATGTCTCAAACTCTTTTCCAAACTAATTTGAACCATCTCATCCAAAATCTTCTTAGCTTTACTACATTGATCATCACTATCAATCTTAGCTATAATATCACAAACTCAAGAGTGTCACCTTCAATTTTGTCAAATTTTGTATTAGCATCATAATCTCTTAGTAGATGCAAAAGGGTACATGCTTTTGTCCTAGACTTCATTATTCCTTGGACAGTAAGTTCAAGAAGTCCTGGAATAACACATATACTCAAAATTGGTTCCCTGTACTTTAATCTATCACTTTGGCACATTTTCAACAATGTTCCAACAACATGTTCCTTACTTTGTGGTGTTCCATTTTCAAGAACTTCAACAACCGAAAGAACGCCGCCTTGTTCGGATGTTAAGGAGACTCTTCCTTTTTCATAATCAACCAAGGATTCTATCAAACAACAACATTTTTCAGCTGTTTTTTAGGATTTTTTAGAGGTTTTGAGAATGTTAGCTATGAATGGAATTGAATTTGATTATAGTATAGGGATGATGTTGTCAAAGTGTGTTGATAAATTAGATAGCCATTATTTAATCTGTTTTGGCTTGGTGGCTTTCATCTCTAAGAATGTAAATAAGAAGTGAAATTATTTCCTAAGAAGTGATGATTGGTTTGTTTGTTGTTAAAGCTGATAGAGTGGGCAATGATACAGTTGCATACTCTTGAAGATTTTTATTTTGTGAACAGAGAAAATTAATTATTGGCTCTAATGCACCTGCTTGCACAATGTTAATTTTGTTCCTGCTTGATAAAAAAGAGGTCAAATAAATAAATGTAGATGTTTTTTTACTGTACCACTAAAAAATAATTTAAGTAAAAAACTACCTTTCACGAGACCAATTTCTCTCAATGTTCTTTTGTTTTTGTTTTAAATCAATTGTCATAGATGGTTGGTTTCACGAGCATTCCATCCACCGATTTTCACTATTGTTTTTTAAATAAATAATTAACATTGAGATAAATTGTTCCTCTTGTAACCAATTTCTCACTTATTTAATAATGTCCCACAAAAGAGTGGTACATTGATAAATAATCATCATCTTTTTAGAGAAGTAAAATATAATAATGTAAGAAAAGAGGTAATAGTAGACTCGGGTGACAAATAACAACATAGTCTAGTCACTAAATTTTTCTACCATGGTCAAATTCAAAGGATGTGATGCAATAATGGTAAGTTGTTTAGTACTTTTTTTGCAAAAACTTATGTGTAATTTACACTTTAAAAGCGTTCCAGGTAAATAATTTACACGGTAAGACTATAGGCATTTATCTTTTTCATTTAAATTTTGTATCTTTTAAAATGTGTACAAGGTTTTTAGCTATCTATCTCTAGTCTTGATTTAATCAAAAAAAAATATTAACATTCAAAAATTATACAGACTAACACCATGAGCTTGTGACTCAGAATAATTAAATATAAAGGCTAATTAAATATATAATAAAGTGATACAATTTTTTTATTTTAATTAAAAAGTTATACAACTTTTCAATATATCATGTATGTATATAATCTATCAACAAACAAATAGAAATTTGTCCGTTGAATTGATTAGGCATGTGTTTTTTAAATCAGAGGATTTTTAAATATTTTGTTTTTGTCATTAATACAATTCGATCAATATAAAAATAACACAAAATATCTATAAAAATGTGTAAAATAATATTTATAAATGTGATAAATAGTGATTAGATTTGTTCAATTTTAATTGGTATATGTAAAAATAGTATTATAAATATGGTAATTTGTCATAAAAATGAGTGAAAAAAAGATAAGAATTTTTTTTTTGAAGGTTTTTATTAATAATATTAGGGGCAATCTGGTATTTTCTATGAGGATGGAGGATGGGAGGTACAGATGGAGGTGCACAATACAAAACTCCTCAAATAATTAGACTTGATAAAAAAATAAAAAATAAAACATCCTATCATTTAGCAACTCTTATTTGTATGCAATTATTCATGCACTGCAACCATTATGAAAACAATTAAAATAAGCTAGTGTGAAGTAACACAAACACAATTGAATGATCAAAAGAGCTTGATTGATAATTAATTGATGATGACCAGGAACATCAATGCAGGAAGATGCACCTATTAAGGTTTGATAGTTACACGTGGATATAACAATTGAAAAAATTTAATTTATATAAGAGAATAAAGTACTATAATAAATAATGAATTGTCCGAAAGAAATCATGTTATGAAATTTTTAAAATAAACCCTTTCAACGGAAAATCTTTAATGATCAAAATATTTAAAACTGAGCATTTAATAACTAACCACAAAATAAAATACTATGTAGACATTATATCTACTTATTCTTGATCTACTAATTTAATCTAAGGAAATTTCTCTTCTCAAAGGAGGGAAGACTTCTCAATTATCGACGTTCCCGACGATCTAACTCTTTGAAAACAACATTTTAATGAGATATTAAATTCTAGTGAATAATATACACAATTTTAAAACAAATAATGTTCTCGATCGATGCAGTAAGATCACAACATCTTCATTCTTCCAAAAATATTATTTAGAAACATACATGATATAACTAACATTCTTCTATAATAACCAATCACTTTCAATAATTAATAAAAAAACTCATCAATTAAATTAATGATAATTTACATATGTAATAATTAAATAAATCTAATATACACATTTATTCTGCATAAAATAATAATCAAATAAATTCAATACACACATTTATTCTGCATAAAATAAATCAATCAATTCAATGACGTTTGATTGTTATATAGAGATATACTACTTCCAAGAAGTGAGTATTATCTCATCATTAACACCAATTCATCTAGTGTATGGTACAAGACTCATCTGTGTGAAGTTTAAAATTCATCTATATATGGGATACAAGACTCATTTGTGTGGAATTTAAACTTCATCTCATTGTGGAGTTTAAAATTTATCAATATGTGAGATACAAGACTTATCCGTGTGGAGTTTAAACCTCATCTACATTTGGGGTACAAGACTCATCTGTGTGGAGTTTAAACCTCATCTCAGAGTTTAAATCTCATCTATATGTGGGTACAAGACCCATCTATATGGAACACATAACTCATCCGCGTAAATAACTGTAGGTACAAGACTCATCCATATAGAGCATAAGTTCATTTCAAACACATACCATAAAATAATTCATTTTTCAACAATCATCTTTATAAAATCATATTTACAAATATAATATTTCATTTGAATATATAATAACAATCATCATTCAAAAAAATATAATAAAATAATCTTCTAAAGAGTATATATTAAAACAATCATACAAAATGGTAGTTCAACAAACGATATAGTAAATAAATGAATTCATAATTTATTATTGCAGTTTATAGAATCTAAAAATTTAAAAGAATTAGATTTTCGACAAAATATATTTTTACAAGAAAGTACCATTCAAAATATTTACCTTTGTTTGCATATCAAATTCCCAAAAGCGTGAAAACCTTGAAGGCTTTGATAAAAATGTTTTCGTTAATTTGCAACTACTATTTTTTTTTTTTTTTTTGTATTTTTAATTTAGAATCCTCTTTTTTCTAATATCAATTTATATTTATATATGAGATAATTCCAATGGCGGTTCCATATATATTGGGCACTTTGTTTCTTATCATAAGGATCGATTTAGTGTGCTAATTAGAGCATCTACAACGGGAGTGAAAATGAGTTCGTTCGCCAGCGTGTAATTACTTAACTTCCAGTTTTTTGTGGGTTCACCGTTGGAGTTGTGCCAAGGTGTCATCACGGTACTGTCAGGAAGGAACGGTGCTTCATAGCGGTTACCTTTTTTTTTTCTTCTTTTTTCTATCTAATTTCATAATTTAATAATAATATAATTATAACCGCTACATTTTATTAATTTATTAATAATAATAAATTTATCATTTTTTATTAATTTATAGCCGTTATCTTCTTTTTAATTTATTAAATAATAATAATTTTGTAACCATTAGCTTTTTTTTAGTTAATATACCACCGTTAACCTTTTTTTTCTCCTTTAATTACGATTGTTAGCTCATTAATAGAAACAATTTGTTACTCATACTTTTTCTTCACAATTTTTTCACATAAGTTTATTAAAAATTTTATTAACTACTTTTTTATTTATTTTTTCATTTAAATTAACATTTTAAGTTATCATAAAATTAAATATTAATGTATAAATTAAAGTAGTGGAATATAATATGATTTTTTAAAAGTTAAACCGTAAAAAATAAATGAGTTGATTTAGCGTGACGTGGCATAGTAGAACTTGAATCAGGTTGAGTTCACCGTTGGAATAGAAAATGAGTGAACTACTTCAACATGATGTGGCACAGTGGACCCCATCTAAAGAACCCATATTGAGTTCACCGTTGTAGATGCTCTTAGAACCTGTCTCATTTTAGTAATGTCATCCATTATGCATCCTATCACCTATAATTAACTACCATCCAAATAGATTGTTTGTTTAAGTCAACTCATCACAATCCATCATAATTTACATAAATGTTTTATTTATTATTAATAATAATAATAATAATAATAATAATAATAACAATAATAATAATAATCTATAATTTAGATGATTTCCAAATTTTAAAATCGAAAATTTCAATTGTTTCTAATATTTGATTGTAACATCAATTCTTATTATGTAATGTAATTCATAATGTTAGAAGGATATCACACCCCGTTCATCAAATCCATAATAGTAACTATTTGTAATTGGGAAAATCATGCACAATTTAACAACATGAATACATCAACACATGAGAAAAATCAATTTTACTAACATGTATACAAATCAAGCACATAGGCTTCCTTTATCTAATAATCTCTCACGTTCTCACTCTCATAAATCATAAACCCAAAACAATTCATCAACACAAGCATTTCTTAGTAACAAACTCTCCAGAATGTTTCTGGTTTCCTATTTAATGTGTCACTCATATTATAAGAACCTGCCAATTACAATATCTAATCTAAGCAACTGAGAACATTTTATATGCTACCAAGGATCACATATTACAAAATTCAAAGTGCAAGATTTGAATCAATGAAAAGTGGATTCCCATTCCCAAATCAGGAAGTACAAATATTTTACAAGGTTGGTTATTACAATGAATCTACAATATCATAATCTCCTACAAAAGAATTTTTCCAAATTATATAGACACAAAAAAGAACAACAATAACAATATCATCACAATCTCCTACTAGCAAAAGAATTCACATCATCACCTATATGTTCTTAATGTTGATCAGTCTCTTCAGCATTTTTGTCAACAGCAACATCAATCCTTTCATACCTTACATCAGAAGGGTGTTCAGGTAATTTTGCAAGAGACTCTTCTTCATATTTATGGAAAAAAATTACCCACATAAACAAAACCACAAATGTCACCAAAACAACACAAACAGTCCCAAAAATCACACCAGCAAGAAGTGTCAAAGGTCGAAACTTTCGATTCGCATCAAGCTTAGCTTCTTCATCAGATAACCCATTTGGATCAACAGGTTGAGAATGCAATGAATTTGTTGAAACATTTCTCAAATTAAGCTTCCATGAATAAACACGAACAACTTGAACAGAATCAGCATCATTGGAAGAACTCAAACCAATATACACAGGTTGGCTACCCCAAATCTTAAACAAATCAATGTTATGTGAAACAATAGGATTCAAAGATTTGTCTTCATTCCATTTGTTTAACCTAACTTCTAAAATGTGGGACCCAGCTTCATAATCAACCCAAGCTTTCAACTTTTTGCCACTATTGAGAACCATATTCGAATCAGAAACATTCGCAACCGCGACGGAGACGAGGCTTCCGAAGTCGATTCCGACGTGATTCGCGTTTAAATCACCGACATTATCGTCTTTCGAGGTGTCGAATTCAACGCCGAGGAAACTATTCGTCGTCGAAGGAGAAAATCCGTAGGAACCGTTACCAGGGAAAGCGGCAGCGAGATTGCCGGGGATGATAATCAAAAGGAGACCGCCGCCGGCGTCGGGAGAAATGGAGAAGGTGAATTCGACGGAGAAGGAGGCGGTGTCGGTGAAAATGATGGGTTGACGGCGGAGGAGAAGACCGGCGGCGAGAGAAGAGTGGTGGGTGAGTTTAACGTGGGTCCCAGTACCACCGGATTTATCGGCGAAAACCTTGGCATCGCCGAAGAGATCGACGTCGTTGTCGAAATTAGGGATATTGATTAAGGAATGTGTGGTGGAAGAAGAAGAAGAAAAAGAAGGTTGTATGAAGAAGAGGATTAAGGAAGATAAAACGAAAAGGGATAATGTAACCATGCCGCTATAGTTTTCAACAATAATGTAACTCTGTTTTTGTTTTATGTTTCAAATCTCTGTGTTTCTTCTTCTTGCTGCTGCTCATGTCTACCGCTCAATATAATCTTTCTTTAACTTTCCTTTCATTTTCATTTATATTGTAAATTACTACTCAAAATTTTCAAAATAAATGTAGCTTCCTTTCAAAAATTAAATGTAGTTATAAATTTTATGGAAAAACTATAAAAGGATGTTGCGATTTTATAAATTTATTTTTAATAGTTACTCTAATATAGTGAAATATAATGACATCAAATATTGTTATAGATTTATGGTAAATTTTAAGATATAATGATGGATAATGTAATTTTTTTTAATAATTATCATTTAATTATAATTTATTATGACATTTAATAATTAAATAATTAATTTAAAATTCTATAACATTACTTTTACACTTCAACTATAATAACTGAGGTGGGATCAATAATATTGAATTAGAGGTAAAATTAAAAAAATTAATTAACGTTATCTTAAAATATAATGCAATATTTATATAAAACAATATTTAAATGCCAAAATGGTATTTATTTTAAAACTGAAAATATGTAATGGAAAGTATAGGCTAACTTTTTTTTTTAATTGAAAAATATAATGTTTTTGGTTGTTAAGTGAATATCAAATTGAGATGGGTTGGACAGAGGAATCAATCTCTCAGAGACATCATGATATATATTTAGACTTTCAATCTTTTTCAAAATATGTATCTATATTTGATATTTAACAAAATATGTATCTATATTTGATATTTAACGTATCTTATATATAATTACTTTTACATATGAAAAAAGAAAATTATCTTTGTTGTGAGCATGTTCGATAATTGTTTTATACAATTTGGACAAATTACACATTGTCTCAAAATTATTATGACTCCAATCTTTTATTTATTTATTTATAATAATTACGATAAATTAATTATAAAAATTATAGAATTAAATAAAAACTCAAATCCAGTGTGATTTTATTTATTATATAAAAAATATTAATTACACTAAGTTTTATTGATTTCAACAAGAATTTATAATTAGTAAATGGATAAAATAATATCATAGGATTAAAAAGTTCGTTTTGGCTCTAATAAAATAATTAAAAATGTTTTTATTTAATTTTTTTATATGTTATTTGGTAGTATTTTTTAAAGTTATGAAAGGTGATAAAGATATGTGATTATTTTCTTTTGAAATGTGATTATTTTCTTTTGAAATGTGATTATTTAGTAGTATTTTTAAAAAATATGAATTTGCTTCAAAAAATATTAGAAAATGAATTTTTTTTAATAGTTAGAAGATTAATATTAATTTAAAATTATATTATTTGCAATTTACTTATTTTAATAAATTTAACTAATTTTAATTTTATTAATATTTTAAAGTAATTTATAATTATTAAAATTATATTTTATATTAAATATATAATTTTTTATATTCAAAAACAATCTTAAAAAATATTAAGACACTCGGTGTGAGAATCCATGGGAATAAAAAATGCAAAACAATTTAGATCGATGTTATAATTATTGTTTTTCTTTAAAAAATATATTTTGACTGTAATCGTTGTATTAATAGCTGGCTTCAAAGGAACTTGCGAACTATCCAACTCGGGGAACCGGCTTGTCTTAATTTGTCTGTCGGTGCATTCTACTTGCGAAATGTCAAAAGTATAATGATTTGGCACTTTCTGATATATCTTCTTTTTTCTTTTTTTGTAAACTTTCTGAAATATTTATAGATAAAATAAAACTTTTTCTATAAATATTTCGATGATAATTTTTTTATTAAAAATATTGTTACAAAAGGTACTTCAACAGTCACATCAAAATTTATCTAAATTCAGTATTATAATAATTTTACTTTATATTATAGTTTTTTATATATATTTCGATAATAATATTTATACCAGAATAATAAATTTGTATAAATACTAATATTATTGTTATTATTATAATTATAATAATTATTATTATAACAATCACTCAATCAACTTATGAGTTTCACTTTGTAGTCTCTTTATTATACATTTAATTTTTATATGAATCAAACAATTGAAAATTACTAAAATATATTATATTAAAATATATTATATTACACACATAATATACTATTTTTTATTGATCGAAAACAAATATTTTAACTTCAAAAACTTACCTCAAAATATAATGATTATATTCCCACATCATTAAAAAATTAACTTCAAAATAATTTTAAAATAATAATATTAAATATCGATATATTAATTGGGTTTTGTTTATATTTAGTTCATTTTATAATTAAGTCCACGGACAATATATATTTAAATAAAAGTTCAACCTATACACTTAAATTCTGTGCGGCCTTTTAATAAACTCTCTCTTTATCATCTTCTACTACCGTTTAAAACCTAATCAATGGGATATAAAAATCAATTTTCAAATTCAAGTAAAAATAAATACTCAATCCTTCATTTTAATTTTTTTACGGTAAAACTTCAAGACATTTATTCATTACAGAATCAACAATACAAAGTAGAACATATTATAAAATTTGAGAAAAAATCGTGGATAAGAGCAAGCTACGGTGTTCACTTGTCTTATACCAAACTTATACTAAAATTTTGAAAATAATATAAGATACCATATTATCACAATAAACTTTAGCCCACTTCATTTTCCGTGGCATTAGTAGACCATATTTGATCAACCACTAACTTTGACTCCATTTCAAAGATTACATTATTAGTACAAAGTAAATAAAAACAAAATTCGTCTATAATTGTGATAATTAAAAAGAAAATAAAAATAAAAAAGTTCAGATAACCGGTATCAATTTGCACATATTTAAGTATGTGAGACGAGAAAGCAACGAGACAATAACATGACAATGCAAACTTTTATATTGTGCAAATGAATCAATATTTTTCTATTATTGTAAATGTGATGTACTAAAAAAAAATAATAATAAAAAATATAATATAGACATTTGTATTAAAACAAAGTCATATTTGTACATTTTTAAATGATGTGATACATAATAATAAAATACAAATGATATGATTATATAAATCTTTATATTAGAATGAGTCGCTAATAATATTAAATGATATGTATGATGTGAAAAAACAATGAAAGAATAGCATAACACTAGATAGATACATTTTTATTAGAAGAAATAATTATTGACTATTGTAAATTTTTTTTAAAATGATAAATATTCAATGTTAGTATACTTATTTAGTGTTTTACTGGAGGTAGCTATAATCTTTAATATTTTGAACATTACACTCTTTAACTTATACACCCCAACTACCAAATTAATTTTATAACTTTTATTGATTTATGTGATTTAAAATAATGGGTTGTTACATTAAAAAACCATGAGATTAAAATAACAATATAAGTTTTTATATTTAGACAATTGTTCAAATATTAATGTGGTAAACAAGGTAAGTAAGTTGTCTTTAAGTATTAGTTCAACTAACAAATGTCAATATTATTATATTGAACGTCTTATCTCGAATTCAAATTCGGATCTCGCAATTGCGTGAGTTAATTATGATGAAATTTTTTATCTATTCGAACACAAAAAAAGGTAAGAAAGTTATGAATTTATCCATGTATATTTTGATTGAAAAATTGGCTTTGGTTCTTTAGCAATTTTTTCTATATCAAGGTAAGCCAATAATATATTGTGCCAAAAAAAGATAAGATAATATTAAAATATGCTCTTTTTCAAATGAAAAGCTATAACCTTAAAGCTAAAATTTGATTTTGGAGTTAAATTTCTATATCAACGTAGTTGTGTGAAAATAAAATTTTCGTATAGCTGCTATACTACAGTTGGATTGGAAGTGACCGATAGAATTCAATAAATCAAGATGACTTTACCCTGCACCCCACACTTAAATTTGTCACCTCTCAAAGACACATGAAAATACAATTTTATCATTTTAACTATTTATAATAAGTTTCAAAATTGATTGTTTCAAATGTTTCAAATTTTCAAAACTTTTGGAAGTTTCAAATTTTTGAAATAAAGATTACATTTCAAAAATTTGGAAAGTTTCCAGATCTGAAAATTTTCAAAATAAGGATCACATTTCGAAAATTTCGAAAGTTTCCATATATAGAAAGTTTTGAAATTTTCCTTTTCCAAAAGTTTTGAATTATTTGAATTTCAAAAATTCTAGTATTTTCTATTTTGCAAGTTTCAAATTGTTCTAAAGTTTTGAAAATTTTGTAAATTGTTATTTCGAAACTTTCGAATATTCTGTAAAGATGAGTGAAAAAATGAGAAGTTAAAAAAGTTGAAGGTTTTATAGATGGTTAAAAGGGCAAAATTGTATTTCACAATGATTGGATGGGTGACAAATTTAGATGTGAGAGTGTATGGTAAAATCATCATAATTTAAACTTAACCCATTCCACCCAATCCCGACAGGTATAAAGTTGGGTTAGGCATCCAAAATTATGGGAGGATCACTTCATATTGTTAATTAGATATATTGGATTCTGTATGAAGACCATAAAATGACACGTTTGTTTTAGGAACCTGTTTATTTAAATGTTGGAATAGGTGGGGCCTGGAGATGTATACACATATTCCAAATAAGGTATTGCGTCAATACAATCATGTTGAGATAATTATTGGTTCACTATTTGAGATTGTAGGTCATACAACCATTCTAGAGTAGATGTACATAATGTTCACGCAATATGTTGTTCATCTAGTTGATCCTAATGCAATTTTACAAGATCGGCCATATTGTGTCTATGGTTATATGAAGTGGTTTCACATGATCTCTAATACTTACATCATATAGTGAAAACCATCAATGATAGGCCAACCAGTTTAAAGGTCAATCCATTGCATAACTAGAAGAATCATACATATCAAGAAATTCACTTCATATTTAAAATGATTAAATTATCATATTTAAAAGTCCATTAAATTATTTTTTTATTATTGTTGATGAGTTCATTAGAAACTGTGGAGACACTTCTCAGTCGTAATTTGGTTTTACCTAATGGAATTGAAGTTATAAATGAGTTGATTGAATTGTTGCATACTCAGAGAGGTGGTGAGATTATAAATTGGTCAAAAGCAATATCACACCATACGAAGAAGAAAAGGGATTGTAAAGCTCATTAGTTAATTTGGAAATATTTATTGTTATGAACATATAAACCATTGAAACTGTTGGAACCAAGTTGATTTTCCACTTTTAGTTTTGATGTTAATAAATATTTTTTATGAACAATAAATTTAGATTAATGACGTTATTAAGTATGCAAAAATTGAAAAAGAGCTCATATTAATGTATAATTAACTATTAAAATATTGTTCAAATCATAAATTCAAAGCTCACAATCCGCTGATCAAAATGGTGCAACACACTTCAAATATTGTCTCTGATATGCAACCTCTTATGTTGCACTAACTCTGAAGTTTCAACAAGGTAATTTGCTCAATGCCTTTAATTCTAAGTCATGCAATTCCACCTCTGACCATCATTATTCAAGAAACACAATATCTCACTCCAACAAGAAACTCAATGCCTTAGATGGAAAGCCAACAACTGAAACTGAAAGAATTAAGTATGAGAAGAAGACTTAGCTAAATCAAAACCTTGTGAAGATCCAAGAACAACCATAATACAAAATCTCAAATCAACACAAGAGTATGAAAAAAGATTTGTGTTGTTGAATACAATCTAAAATAAGATTTGATTCAAATTTATAATTGAAGAAAATCTTTGACCAAGTTGAAAACAAGATATGATTAAGATTTGAAGAAGATATGATCAAGATCTTATCAACAATAAGATATGAATTATTTACAAGAAGAATTGATCAAGATTTAACACAAGAATATATGAATTATTTACAACAAGATTTGTCTACAAGACAATATGAATTATTTACAAGAAGATTTTATCAATATATATCACATGAAGATATGGTTTATTTATAATAATATTTTATCAAGATTTATCACAAAAAGATATGAATTATTTACGAGAAGAGTTGATCAGAATCTACAAGAAGATATGATCAATAATTATTTACAAGATGAAACACTCAATAGAAGATACATTTATTTTGCAAGGACAAAGGAGAAGCCCTAACCTATTTTATAAAACAAATAATCAAGGTTGAAGAAGAAAATTAGAGAACTCACAAGCATAGAATTTCCTAAGTCATTAGAATTCATATGATTAAAGTATAGAGAAAAACTCGCTCAAAAGAAATATTTTCTTAGCGTGTTATAGTGTGAGAGTCATTGTTACAATAACTTGATAGAAGCAAACAAATTTGTTCTAAACTTTTGTAACCTAACTTGATAGTGGCTTTCTTTTTCTTTAAACAATATGTCGGTTTTCAGGTTTGTTGAGAAAATTTGGCTTGTAGAGTCAAGGTGTCTGTGTTCAAGCCACCAAACCCGAATCAGTTTTAAATAAATTAGCAAAAAGAATCCAACTTTGTCAAACGCAATTTAACCCTCATCCTCATGTTTGAACTTTTAAAAACCACATTAAACTTTGAATCAATCACATGTCCCATTTATGGAAGCATCGTCAATTATCAGTAGTTGCATGTGTAGCAACATATTCACATATGCTTTAATGTTGCTTGCATTTGCGCCAGTGCATAAAACAAATGCATCCACATACTCCTACCATGATGTATCACAAGATATGATTTTTCTCTTTTTAACACCTTACTTTTTCCCTTCTTTAGTGCATCTTTATTTTAATATTTTTAGGAGGTGGGCATATTGACGTAGTAGATGGGTAAGATACCTCATGCAATTTACCCCAAGTACAATTTTGTCTGCTTAATTGAGCTAATCAAACATTTTCACTATGACATCTATCTCATGTTTCAAAGATAGCTTTGAAATGTTTACTAAATCTATATTCATGAAAATGGAATTACCTCCAAAAAAATACGAATAATGTCCAATGGAATGAGAATATGCATCTACTATACCCTATTATATCACATGCACAAGTTAGACCATAGATTATTCTAATATTGACTAATACTTGTTTCTACTTCTAAAACACAACCATTTTACACTTGAATTTGACATTCTTGCATACATTAAACAAACACAATAAATTGACCATTTTCGAAAAAATATATTGCACTGCGTTCATCAAGACAATGTCTCTAGCAGTAAAAATGACCTCAACCCCATCAAATATAATACGTTCTTTCAATATTTGTAGTGCCCATGCAAAATTATCTACACACTTAAACCATTGGTAAATGAATCAATATTTACAAGTCTTGTATATAATATTCACAATCAAGACTATATGAAAATTATTTGCAAGACTGATACCATTTGAATGGGTTCATGACATGTTCCTCAACTCATTTGAATCATCTATGTTCCTATATGGATACACATACTTATCGCGTTCCATCTATGCCATTAGACGTTGTATTTTAGTTTTGTTGCCATTTAGCGATTAACGATATATTTGACGTGCATTGTAAATATGTTTGATGGTAGTAAAACTCTCCATATATTGATCCTTTAATGCCATCAATTGTTCTCTTAGTTTGACCATGTTTTAGTAATATCACCAATTACATATTTCTCTTCATGCGATAACTGATTCAGGAAATAATGACTAGTCAATTTTTTCCGACAAATCATGATTATGGAAACCAAATGCTACATGTAAAGACCATT
The DNA here is from genome assembly GCF_000331145.2 of Cicer arietinum. Taxonomy (NCBI): domain Eukaryota; kingdom Viridiplantae; phylum Streptophyta; class Magnoliopsida; order Fabales; family Fabaceae; genus Cicer; species Cicer arietinum. The sequence goes on along the minus strand of NC_021165.2, from coordinate 1,407,080 downwards.
CATCACCAACATTTGAAAGTGTTCATCTTAATCTAAATGAACATTCACATTTTTTAGTGGAAGTACCCAACACATGATTTAGGTTCTTGCAAGGTTTATGCTTGTCGTTTCTTTCACAACCAAAAATTAACTTTGTCTTTGTTCTTGGCCTGTTGTGGTTGTTTCGGATATAAAGATGATTACAACAATTCCATTTTTCTTAAAGTATTTTTAGCGAATCTCAATAAATATTCTCGTGTATCAAACATCATTTTAATGGTAAATACATCAGTCAACTTCACGTTACTATATTCCACACCGCCATTCATTGCGTCAAAAATAAAAGTTTATGTTGATTCATTTAGCTGCATGCATTAAGAAGAAATAAAAGTTGAATCAAAATTGCCTACATGAACTTAATTCACGTAGTTTAAGTAAAGTTAATTCATGACGTATATACAAGTTTACGTGAATTGTGTTAACAAACAATGTAAATAAAACTATACATATATCAACTTAATTTGATTTATATTCACTCGTACATAAATTAATTAAACATATGTTTACATAAACTATGTCTGTGTAAATATAATTTCTTAACCTATATATTGAATCAATTTACATATATATACTTTTTTAAATACGAGGGTTAAACATATTTCAATTTATATTTGTTGATCGAAAACACTTATATTTTTAAATGAACGAGAGAGATGAAGAAAAGAAAGATAAAATAAGAATTTTAGAAATATAAATAATAATAAAACATTTTAACTATTTAATTTATAATTTATTTTTCGGGTGTAACTAAAAAAAGTTAGTCTAACTGTAAAATATATATGAGACCCAATAAATAAAAATTAATTTTGATAAACCCTCCATCACCAATTCCTCGACAGTAACACGGCAACATAATGGAGCAACAACAAAACCTAACAGACGAAAACTTCCCACTCTTCAAACCATCCTGCAAACCCTCCATAAACCCTTCACCCCTCACTTCCAATGCCACAGAACGTAACTCCCATCCCCAAATCCCTCAAAACGCAGTCGTTTCCAATGAAAACCCTAACTCTACCGCCGAAAACACCAATGACACCTCCGCCGCCACGTTTTCCGATCTTGGACTATCAGAATGGGTTGTCAAGACGTGCAAGGAGCTCGGCATGAAGAAGCCACGGCGCGTGCAACAGCACTGTATCCCAAAGGTTCTAGAAGGCCGCCACGTGATCGGTATCGACGAGACTGGAAGCGGTAAAACGGCGGCGTTTGCGCTTCCTATTCTTCAGCGTCTCGCTGAGCATCCGTTCGGTGTGTTCGCTCTCGTGGTGACGCCCACGCGCGAGCTTGCGTTTCAGCTGGCTGAGCAGTTCCGCGCCCTTGGATCCTCGCTCCGCCTCCGCATTGCGGTTATTGTTGGAGGTATGGATATGCTTAAACAGACTCAAGAGTTGGTCGCCAGACCTCACCTTGTTATCGCTACTCCCGGGAGGATTAAGGTCTTGCTTAAAGATAGTCCTGAAATTCCTCCTGTTTTTGCTAGGACTAAGGTAATGAATCTAATGAACAATGATCACGATGAATTTGGTGATTTTTTTGTTTTTGTTTTTGTTTTATTTGATTGTATCTGAATTGTCGCTGTTGTTTTGATTTGCCAATGCATTTGCGGTTAATTTATGCTATCCATGATTATAATCTATTTTGTAACTGTTAGTAATTAAAATTGCATGATTTACTTGTATGATTAAGGATCTGTTTGGATCCACTTATAAAAGTTTATTTACCTACATAAACACTACTAAAATTGTTTTGGAGACCTTATAAAAACAACTTATTGCACGTGGATAACTTGTTTTCAGCTTATTTTTATAAGCTCTTTAGAATAATTTATGAAAATAGTTTGGCTTTATTTTATCTTTTATTATAGAAGTAGCTTATACATACTTTAATTGAGTGAGTACAGCTTATTTTTATAAATATTATACATTGCATTGTTTTAAAAAATTATAAATAGAGTGAACATTATTATGATTATGCTGTACTTGATACTTGGTTCTGCAGTATCTTGTCTTGGATGAAGCGGATCGAGTCCTGGATGTTGGTTTTCAGGAGGAGTTGAAATTTATCTTTCAGTGCTTACCTGAAAACCGGCAAAACTTGTTCTTTTCTGCAACCACGACGAGTAATCTTCAAAAGTTGTGTGACCGTTACCAAGATAAGCTGTATGCCTTTGAGGCTTATGAAGGGTTTAAGACAGTTGAAAAGCTTACACAACAAGGTGTAATAATTCCTAAAAAGGTGAAGGATGTATATTTGATGTATGTGTTGTCTAAAATGGAAGAAAATAGCATTCGGTCTGCTATTGTCTTTGTCTCCACATGCAGGTATCTTTCTAGATGATCTATTCAATTTTTTCATGACTAATTTTTGTTGTATGTTTATGGCATGCTATTCATGTTTATTCTCTTGGGCTCAGAACACTTTTTTTCCCGAGATGCTATAGGGATAGTATCATGTTGCCACTTTCAGCTCGTATATTTATTAAACAACCCTGCCTACTATTTTTTTGTAGCTAATGTCATACTTTTAACTTTGATTGCTTTTTTTCATTTGATGGTTAGGCTGTTATGTTTTTGTCATAACTTCCCCCTTCCCCATTGTCAGAAGGTAAAAGATAAAACTCATTGTAATACCGGCATGATAAATATTGATTGTATTAGTTTTGCATTTCCCTCCCTTTCTTTTCCTCCTTGTTTGTTGTTGAAAATTTATAGGTCATCACTAGATACCATTAGCTTTCTCTATGATTTTGAAGGAATGAAATACCTTTTGAAGTTTTAGGTTGTGGACTCTCCAGTCTAATTAAATATCTGTTGGTATTGTTATGTGTGATGGCCAATTGTTTGCCTCGCCTCGTTTAATAAAACCTTTTGTGATGTGCTAAAAAATGATAGTTGGCACTTGGCAGGCAGTCAGACTTGAGATTGGTTTTCGTGTGTCCCCGCTTGTTAGTAGACATTGGGTGTATGTAGGATTACTCTCGTAAAATATGGGATGCATCATTGCATGCCTTTCAGCAGAAAATGTAGGTTATGGTTTAACATCAATATGTGGAAAGAGGTTGTTTGTTTTTGTTGGTGATTCAAAGCTTTATTTGCTGTGTATTTTAAAAATAAGATTCAATTACTTGTATAGGAGTAAGTGTTGATAGTAACTGAACTGTTGACTTGCACATTGGAAAAGTAAGTGTTGATAGTATAGGAGTATAGTTGTTCTGAGTCATGGTTGCTTACACTTGGGCGTGCAAGTTGAGGTCTAAAGTGGAAATTTTATGACAATTATTCCTAAACTATTTGATTATCCTAAGTAATTATTTCTCCTTCTCTTTGTCTAGATCTTTGTAGATACTTTAAAAGTTTTCAAATTGCAGAGATTGTCATCGTTTAAGTTTAATGCTGGAAGTGCTTGATCAAGAAGCTGCAGCGCTATATTCATTCAGGTCACAGGCTCAGAGGCTTGAAGCACTTCAGGAATTTAAATCAGGAAAGGTTTCAATATTACTAGCAACTGATGTTGCCGGTCGCGGTTTGGATATTCCTACAGTTGACCTTGTTATCAATTATGATGTTCCAAGGTTACTTTTCATTTCCAATTTAGCTATTTTATTCGTCGCTTTTCAAGCATTTGATGAAATGGATTTCAACTATTCTCCTGCAGGTTTCCACGAGATTATATACATCGTGTTGGTCGTACTGCAAGAGCAGGTAGAGGAGGACAAGCTTTGAGCCTCATCACCCAGGTAAACATGTTACTTTAGAGATAAGAGCAAACATTTTTTTTATGTTCTGTTTTCCCTTTTAATTTCAAAACTGCCACATTGTTTTCAATCTGTTTTCTGTTTTCAAAGATTTGTGCAGAAAACACTGAAAACAAAAAAAAAATCCACTTTTGAGTGTTTTCTATACAATTCTTTGAGAACACGAAACAAATTGAAAACAAGGTGGCAGTTTTGTAATTAAAAAATGAAAACATGAAATGAAAATAGAAAATATTTTCTCAAAGTAGTAAACAGATCCTTTCAGATTTTATTTTATTGTTTGAAATTGAGTTTTCATGCATTGTAGTTGAAAGAGTTTATGGTGTATGTATTGATTTTTAATTTTTTTCTTGTAATACATTGACTGGCTGCTATGTCTTCACCATCTGTATCTTTAAGCTTCTCTGTCCAGAATGGTGAAAGGGAATAGTGTGTCTTGATGGAGACCCTTGAGTATTCTGTAACTAGTATGCTCTTACCCATTATGCAAAAACAATATGGAAGTTATTATCCATAGAGTCACTCTGCTCTACCCATTTTTCTTAAAATAATTTCATTACATGCTTGGTATGCATATCCATGAGTACCCAACACTTATAGGTATGTGATGTCTTCAAAAATGGCACATCTGAGCTCTAAAGTTAAGTGTAGTATTATGAATAGGGCATTGCAAACTTTGTTGTTAGTCATAACATAAAGACATCTAAATATTTTCATATGGTCTTGCTGTTTGCATAAGCATTGTTTGGATTGTTTCAATAGCGATGATGGTGTTTCATTTATATTAAATGACATCATTTTAGGATTCTGATATTTGTTTTACATTAGTTTCCTCTTTTGTAACCATCTAAGTTTGGCATTTGCAGAATGATGTTGCTCTCATTCATGAAATAGAGGCCCTTATTGCAAGGCAACTTGAAATAATTGTATACAATGAAAAAGAGGTGCTATCTTTGATGAAAAAGGTATGTTTTTATGGTGTAGCTTTTCAGTCTAGTGATTGATTTGCGTATCAGATTGTGTTTTGTTGGCTCTTCTTGATTGTAGCTTTTTTAAAATTTAAAATTATGAGCTATGTAAGGCTTATTTTTTAAATTTCCAAATGACTTCTTTACTTTTGATACATTGTAGGTTTTCAGTGCTAAGAATGTTGCAGAAATGAAGATGATGGATGATGGCTTTGAAGAGAAAGCAAAAGAGCGGAAAAAACAGAAACTGAAAATGCTAGAAGAGAAAGGATTATTAAAGGATAGAAGTAAAAAGAGAAAAAGAAATAAAGAATTTGCCAAGAAAGGTAAAAAGCAGGGAAAAAAGGAGGTGGAGGCATTAGGAGATGTAGCATCACTAAAGAGAAGGAGTAAGACTAAGAAGAGCGAATAAATGAGTATATCTAGGAATTAATACTTAACAGACAAAAATCAAAGGCATAAGAAAAGGTGAAGTGGACAGGGAGGAGATAAATCATAGTAGTTGCACACATTGTGTCCACATCTTCTGAGGGTGGCAAATGTTGAGTTGGAGTAGTCCTGAGACTAACCCCCAAATAACTTAAGCAAATGATGCGCGATTTTGGCTATCAAGATATTAACATTATGACTCAGGAGTTGTATACATCGTAATAGTCAAATGAAGACTGTGGATTTTGGCTTGGTAAATTATTAGCATTGTTTTCCCCTTGGAATCTTGATAATGTTTAATTTTTTGTAGTTTGATTGTATTATATTATTGCTTGTATTTTATTGGGGATCATTTGATATTTGAGGGAAAAGTAAGGACCCATTAAAAAGACTTAAACTGAGGTAGCAGATTCCAAACACCTCAAAGAACTTGGGAGCATTTATACAGGGAACCATCCAGTTTTGCAGTCTATTCTCTATTGTATCAAATGTTGATTTATTTTTGGAAAATTAAGAAGTGGACAGTCAAGTAGACTGATAGACAAAGAAGTTTATGGTGTACTGTGTATTGCAAATCTTTCACTAATTTGGGTGGGAAAGTTCTTACGTACAAACTTTACTTAACTAACTTGAATGTCAATTATTTTGGGACAATTTTTGTGTAATTGTGACCGTTATTATGAGAAAAAGAGTATCGTTTTTCTGTATATAAGATTTTTTTCAATGTTTTCCTACTTTAAATTAACTTTTATGATAATTCTATTGTCTTTGAGCAACCATTGATTTTTAGACTGATAATAATCAATTTTCTTTGAAAAATATTTTTGATAGAAATTAAAGAAATAGTATTTAATCTATCTTGTAACATTAATTGCAAATAAGATTTTAATAATTTTAATTTAAAAAGTCTCAATCTATTTAACAGTAACTGAAGGTAGTTAATATTATTTTATAAACTGATAATTTATTATGAAAATAATTAAATATTTTCAAAGAATTTAATTTTGTAAATTTTGATTTTAATTCAATTGTTAAAATATCTCTAACAACTTTGTATGAAGCGTACTTTTAAATTATTATCAGATAGGTTGAAGCGTACTTTTAAATTATTATCAGATAGTGATTTAAAATTTTCAATACTAAATAAAAATCGAAACATCTCCTCATGTGTCATACCCGGGGGCCGGTTATCGGAATGTTTGCACAGCCCAATAGCACATGGTAACTTTTTCTCCGTCTCACGCTCACTATTATATATCCTCTCTACCATTCTTCATCTGAAGTAAATAGTTGGGCTTAGAGTTTCTAAATCTTTCACTGTTGTTAGTAGAATTTTCAATTTGATAAGCTCGCTAATTATTTGCCTTAGACTACATGTTTGATCGCTAATTATTTGCCTTAGACTACATGTTTGAGGGATAAAAAGTTTCATAGTTTAAAAGGTCTTCAAAACTAAAAAGGTCTTCAAATTTTAAAAGGTCTTCAAATTTTATGGGTCCACTTTTTCAAAATAAAATTTGATATTTTTTAAAATAAAAATTAATTTTTTTTTCTGATAAATTAATTTTATAATTTTATTTTTGAAATTTTTTAATTCGAAAAAAAAATGATTTTTTCAAAAAAAATAAAAATTTTTGATTTTGCTTACAAAATTTTTCAAAAAACAAATAATTTAAAATTTTTTTTGAGAAAAAGGCATTTTAGATTTTCTTTAAATTTTTCCGATATTTTTTCGAAAAAAATAAATATCAAATTTTTTATAAGAAAATATCTCAATTAATAAAACATTAGGTTTTTGAGTCCCACCACTTAAGCTCACAAAAAATAATAATATAATAAGTCGAGACCTTAAAATATTTATTTTGATAAAGGGCCTAATATTAAAGGTTTAGTATGAGATTTTTGAAAGAGAATTTAAGACTTTGAAACTTTATTGACAACTCTAGTTATTAGTAAGAGTTGAACATTGACATGTGTTATTTTATTTTGTTACATTTACTTTTTTTACTGACTTTTGACTTGAGTTAGTAACTTCACAATGGTTTATTAAATCTTTAAAATTTTAACCACTTATCTACTTAATTCTAATTGATTTATTTATGTTCAAATATTATATCACACAAAGTACTTTGACAATTCTAAGTCAAATTACTTTTGAAAGTGAACTAATTAAAATCAAGGAAGAATGATGTTAGTATGAGTTCGAACTGATAATTATATAACTTGTTATTAGGTAAGTTTTACATTGTAAGTTATTTATTATTTTTTTTGTGTGTGAACTGATAATTATTATAATTTATTTATTTTTCTTCACAATAAAGTTAAAGTTGAAATTTTCTATTGTTGTTGATGATCTCGAAAAATTGATGTTGCTAAAAATTAAGAGAACATTGATGTGGATGACATATATTTTCGATTATAGTTAGAGAATGATAAAGTTTGATCATAAATGTATTGTAAAATTTGCATATCACATTTAAACTCTTTTATTGAAGTTGCGAAGATTATATAT
>NC_021165.2:1289487-1399169 GCF_000331145.2 Cicer arietinum | reverse complement strand
ATATATATAATTATTTATTTTTTGAATTGTAAATAGAGTTTTGAATGAACATGAAATATTTATGGAAAAATAACATCAATATATGACTGTTTTTTTAATTGAATGTTGTTGTCACATGACTAACATATGACAATACTTTTTTCTTTAAAATCATAACTACGACAATGCTATTATTTGAAAAGCCCTATTAAATGACAACTATAACATTTTTTTTTGGAAAAAAACCGATATAAAGACGCTATTAAATCCTAACTATGAAAATGTTTTTTTAGAAGAAAAAAAAAACGCAACTAAATATCACATATGAAATTGCTTATCTAGGAAAAACGCTATTAAATGACAGTTGTAACAACGCTATTTAAAAAAAACCCTTATAAATATGCTATTAAATATCACCTCCGACAGCTAGGGATGAGAATAGGCTAGGCCGTCCGACAGGGACCTATGGCCTGACCTATTTATAGCCTGGTCTGGCCTTGCCTGGCCTGACCTGTTTAATAAAAAGGTCAGGCTCATGCTGTTTTTAAAGCCTATTTATGTAAATAGGTCAGGCTCAGGCTTGTAAAAAAGCCTATTAGACCTGACAAGCCGACATATATATATATTTTATATGTATTTCATTCTCTATTTTTTCTTCTTCTAATTTCCATTGCATTCACTCCAACAAACATGTATGAAAACAACATATTTTTTATTTATAAAAACCGATATTATTTATTTGTTACTTTATATTTTATAAAAACCAATACTATTTATTTGTTATCTTTATATATATTATTAGTATATAAATTTAGAAACTCTAATTGTTTATTATTACTCAATATGAGTTTGTTTGAGAGGTAATATTCCGAGTTGTTTGAGAGGATATGTTTAGAGGTAATATTCTAAGTTGTTTGAGAGATGATAATAGGTGCGTTTATTTCAATATAAAATTTATTCTTTTAAACCAAAAACTATTTTTTAGGGTTTAAAAGGTATTTGCTTCATATTTTTAAAAAATTATTTTGTTAGAAAAATCATTTTTTTATTTAATATATATATACATATACACATTAGTATCGGTATATGGAGAATCATATAAATCGATATGTGTAGAGCATCATGTAGCTATAGATAATTGTTTATTTATTACCTTTATATATATATATATTATTACTAAATTTGATGTTGCACGAGAGAATTTGTTTGAGAGGTAATAATCTGAGTTTGTTTGAGACTATTTGTTTGAGAGATAATAATGGGTGCGTTTGTTTTAATAAAAAATTTATTCTTTTAAACCAAAAATCATTTTTTAGAGTTTAAAGGGTGTTTGTTTCATTTTTTTTTTAAAATTATTTTGTTAGAAAAATTATTTTTAATGTGAATAGGGCTTTTAAATAGGCTTACAGGCCATACCATGATAGGTCGTAGGCCAGGCTCAGGCCGGAAAAAAAAAGCCTATCATAGACCGTAGGCAAGACTTAGGCCTCAAAAATTCATCGTAGGTCAGGCTCAGGCCTTTCAAAGCCTGGCATGGCCTATTCCCACCCCTACCGACAATGTTTCTAAAAAAGAACGATATTAAATATCACCTACAACAATCTTTTTTACATTTTAAAAGCACTGTCACTATTATTTTCACCTATTGAGGATAGTTTAATAACTTATCACTATTATTTTAGTAATCTATCATTATGATTTATAAAAAAAATTAAATAAATAAACCGTGAATAAAAAATGATATAATTAATTTTTTTTATATTATGGCCTACTACACCAAAAATAGGTTTTAACCATTTTTTTTTATGTATTTAAGCCTGTTTGCGATCGTCTGACCTCCACACAGCGCATCATTGTCTTCCACGCGACGTTCGTCCCTCGCTCTTTCTCTGCGGCCGCCACACCAAAAAAATACAGTCTCCCTCTTCTGCGACCAGCGTTGCCCATGTCTGTCTCAAACTCTCTCTTCTTGCATCTCCATTATGCAGTCTCCCTCCTATGCGACCAACACCGCTGCTGCATGTCCGCTTCTTCGTCTCACTTCGTAGTCGTAGTGGGCAACCACCAACGTCGCCTCTTGGTCTAGATCCTTAGACTATCTCAATTTGCTTCTTATATTTGTCAGGTTCTTCTCTTTTCCTCTTGTACTATTTGTTAAGTTTGAATTGTTTTAATATAAGATTACAGACTAGTAGTAGTAGTGTGTGAATTGTATTTGTGATTTTGTGAGTTGCGAATTATTTTAGTGTGATAATTGAGATTGTGAACTTTAATGTGTGAATTGTTTACTGTTTGTCTGATTAGTGTAGTATGAATGTGAGATTGTTAATTTGTGAATTGTTTTACTTTGTGAATGTGAGTTGTAACATTGAGAATTGTGAACTGGTTGTGATACGATGTTTAAACATAATAAAATTGATACATTTTTCTAAAAAGTTTCCAACAAATATGAAAATTGTAAAGGAGATACATTTTATTTGATTGGATTGTGCGAAACTCTAAAAACTTGTGTGACTTGTGAAAATTGTAAAATATGTGTGAATTGAAGCTCTAAATTTTTCAACTTATCGACTATGTATAAATTATGTGAAACTCTAAAAAACAAGAGAAGACAAATACAAATTATTTGATTGATCGACTAATCCGTTTTATCTTAACTATTTCGCTTTCTACAACTATTACACAAAGATCATTTTCAATAATGAAGATTATCAAGACAAGAATGCGTAACAAGATAGATGATGAATTTTTTGCTGACAATATGATATTATATATTGAAAATGAAATAACTGAAAGTTTTAGTTCTGATTCAATTATCGATGACTTCAATGTTTTAGGAGAATGAATGACATAATTTTAATTCGATGTACATGTCTGTTTTCAGTGTTTATATTTTTATTTTATATTGATGTTATCTCGAATCTTTAATAAAACTATATGATTTTTATGAATTTCAATTATAATATTTTAGTTAATATTAGTTGTTTATCCGATATTTTGTGGAAGATCCGTCACTAGTTATTGTTATCATTCACTTGAAATTTGAAAGACATTAAGGTAACGAAATTATGGCAATTGTTAAATAGGGCTGTACGAGTATTAAACCTACATTTATTATTTTTTATTTTGTTAAAATATTTTATTTTATTTACTATTTTGTCATTAATGAAAATTAAGTTTTCCGTATCTTTTCAATTTTGAAAAAAAAACTAAAATTTAAAACCAAATCACCTTTAAGCTCTTTCTGATTTTTAGTTTTTAAAATTAATAAATAGATAATAATTTTTAATTAACAATTTTCTAAATTTGATTTATCAAATAATTTCTTTTAATTTTAAATTTTAAAAATCGAGAAAGAGTTATTCAAAAAGAAATCAAACAGATCCTAAAATTGTCTGTTTTTTTTTTTTACTATTTAAATAACAAAATCGTGATTCACTCTGAAAATTTAATATGATTATTATTTTAAAAGATAAATGTCTAGAGAGTGATATTGCAAAATAATATTTCTGAAAAATCATTTATTGAACTTATATTTTTATTCCCTATGTTTTTCTGTTTCATCTTTCCCAAAAGAAACATCTAGTCTATTTTATTTTTGTTTCAAGTCTAATTCTCTTATCATAATGTCTTCTAAAAAAATTTGTAGTCCAAGAGGGAGACATTTGAACCGCACATTTTTCATATTTGAAGACAATATGTATTATGTACACTATTTATGTCCAAAATTCTTCCTCCTCAGCCTATGACCCATCTTAACGTACGATTTCAATTAAGTGTCATTTTATTAGAAATTTGAAGAACATGTACCTCCATAATTTCAGAATATGCTAGCAACAAAACCACACATGTTCTCACTACTCTATTAGAATAGTTGCTGAGGACTTGTTCGGTTGTTCCAAACTACCCAGTTTCTACTTATCTGGAAAATTAACTATTATGTCACATGAAACATTTCATTCTTTTATCATGAAATGGACTTGCTATCGGATCCCTATACCTTACTTAGGTGAGGTGAGTTTATTAAATATTAAAGATAGCTTGTTTAATAAAAAGTGACCCCTATACATTCGTTGTTTTTCTTAATAGGATTTGTGTTCTCGGTGTATTTGGAATAACTTTTTAATGTTTCTCTTTAGTTTGTTTTTGTCCATCGTGACGTTATATTGTACTATTTTCTCTTACTTTAGTTTTTTCCTTTTCGATTTTTTATGTAAGATTATTAATTATAAATTGTTCTTCATATTGTTTCCTTATATTTTAGCTAGGTCTCCCAAAAATTTTCATATTTTTTATTTTCTTAATATATTTATTAGCGTTCTGTAAATAATATGTGGTAGTTTTGCATAAGATATATCAATTCTATCATATAATACTTTTACACTTTAATTTTTGTGTTAAAATAATTAACACTTTGTTTCATTAGATTACAAGTCTCACACTTAAAATTTTTCTATTAGTATCTAATATTTATAAATAAGATAAGTTTCTAATCATTGTTATTTAAAAGATTAAAATATCTATTGTTTATAGTGCAATGAACCAAAATAAATAAATAAAACTTAAAGAATTAAATTAAGTGAAATTTAAAATTTACTTAATAGTCTAGAAGTTTAATTTAGCTTATTTTTTAAATAAGCCACTTCTTTGTGTTTATTGTTTTTTTTTAAAATAAGTCTTTCATTTTTTTTAGAATGAAAACATTTTAACTCCTTTAGAACAACACCCTGCTTGAGACAAAGATGGGCTTAAACAATTTTTTCCATAGACAAAGTGACAAACATCGATTAAAACATGCATAACTATAAGATTTTTAGTTTAAATTCAAATAAAAATATTCAATTTAATAATATTGATGTTTATAACTTGAACTTAAATATCTTTAATTAACTAGGATGCTAACTGAATCTATAAAAACATGTGTTTAATCAATTTCAGAGTGCAATTGATTCAGGGCCACCACTGCATTGCGTAACCATGAAGCCAATGCTAACATAAAACAACTGTATGGCCAGAAAACAAAAAATGTCATGTTTCTACAGTTAGATGTTATGCTCAAAAGAATTGTTTTCAGTGAAAAAAATAAAAAAGTACCTTTATTAAAAGGTAAAATCAGTTTGTTGGAAATATGTAATAATTAATAGCTTCCAAATTATGGGGGTAGAAATGATTTTTTACCATTAAGCCAAATTGTATAGAATCATTGCCTTCTCATAAATTATTTGGTACTGTTTCATTCGTAAAATGTTAGCTAGCTTGCTTCCACTAATTTGTTATTGTACTTAATCATGATTTCTATTTTGTCTTCCTCTATTTGTAAAAGCCACAATATGCGCACCTTGTAGCAGCTTGCAGAAGATTGTTTTCTTTCTAACTTCATTCTAAGTATACGTTGATTAATTAATTACACTAAAAAAAAATATATATAAGTTAACTAATTTTCATATTTTCAATATGATTTTAAATTACATTTAGTGTCACAGATGTAGTTGCGGTTGTAGTTATTGTGGTCGTTACGATGCGCGTATACTTGTGGAGACCTAATATATATATAATATTTATTTTTTAATTGATTTAATATTGTTGAGATAATATTAAATTTAGAAAAAACTTATATATTTTAATTTTAAAAATATTAAAATATGATGTTTTTATAAATAAAATTTATTTTTGAGATCTTTTAATAAAATAAAATTTTTATTTTTATGAGAACATAAAAAAATTACTTTAGTGATCTTGTCATCGGACCGACACAAACTATATAAAATATCTATATTTCTTTTATAATTCTTTAATAAACCTTTTATTTATATATTATAAATATCAATTATTTTTATGTGAAAACTTTGGCTTAGTAGTTTCTTTTATGCATAAGGAAAATTTGACTTGGTATTTTTGTAGTAATACTAGTATAATGTTAAGAAAACGTCATAGAAATAATAAAATTGTTTTGTCTAAAAAAAGGTAATAGTAAAATGGCACGACTTCAACTAACACTCTTTTATCTTTATCTTTGAGAGAAGAAACAGAGTTCCTCTTCCTTGTTCCTTTTCTGGCACCATTCACATTGTGCTAACTCTAGCAAATAGCAATATCAACCAATTTTAATTTTTTGTGAAAAGATTTGAACAAAATTGCTGAACGTGATTTAAGTTCACTATGCAATTGTAGAGAATTATTTATATAAACACAACAACAACATTTAGATATAAATTTTTAATCATAGATACATAAATAAATAAAAAATGAACTAAAATAGTTCTATTTTATTTATTTATTTATTTGTGGGCTCAAACATTTTAATTTCATGATCGTGCCAAGACTTGTTCTTGTGCTAATAATATATATGCTATACTAATTTTATGTATATTATATAGATGTCTGGTTAATTTGAGAGAGTGACCTCACTGTGAAACATATATGTGCCGTACACATTACACAAAAACGTTCGATCACTGACACATAATAACTAACATTAAATGAAAACTATACATTTGAAAATTTTACATTAGCATATTACATGTATATATGTATATATGGTGCCTTTTTGAGAACTATTAAGAGATATAAATAGTCTCTTTTAATTAACCAGACACAAAATTAGTATAGAATATACCAAAAATAATACCTTCATAATAAACCTCTACTAATAACACAGTTTTGTTGAACAAAGTTTTGTTGAATATGATATTTAATATTTAATCATTCAATTTTTTAAATTTAATTATTTTGATTTGAATTTAAATTTTAAAATGACTTTGTTTAGTACCATCATTCAGAGGTAAGCAATAATTTACAATTTGTCTGACCGATAGAAATACACAAACATACGATGAAATATAACTAAATCCAATCAACCATATATAGATAGAAGCATGAATAATGCAATCAGAAAGCTTATATATCATTACAATAATTAAGAGTAAAATACAATTGCAGTTTTGGAAGAAAAAATTGGATGCGTATGTGAATTAAAATAATGTCATATATTTAAAAAAGATAAGGAAGATTAATTATACAAGCTAGAAAAAACACATGAACTTACATAAATTAGTATTGCATTCTCTTTCAGCTGCAAAATGCAGAAGTGTAGTAGTAACAATTAGACATGTATCCTTAATCATCGGTACATAGAAGCCACCAAAGGAGAAATCCAAAAGGATAGCATGATCCCAATTAAATTAAAAATAAATATTATTAAAATTTGGGATCAATGCGATCCCTTTGGATGCCTACTCGAGTTGCAATTGAAGAGCGAAGAACAAAAACTCTCATAGTTGATAGTTTTTTTGTGAGTTGAGAAAGGTGTTTTTTCTCTCGAGTGTTTAGTGGTTGGAGGAAAGTGGGTAGGTTTGAGGATTTAAGGGAATGGCTTTCAGTATAAAAGAAGAGAAAGCGAAACTATAGTGCTTATAAATATTACTAACAAACACTCTCTTTCCATTCTCATTATCTTATTTCTTTTACATAAATTATTAATATTTATTCTTCTCTTTGTAGATTTGTCGGATCATACAAGGTGTTTCTTCTTTTTATTTAAAACTTTTGTATCAATTTACTGCAACAATAACTCCTCATTAATACTTTTTTTTTTTGTTGACGTTAAATTTTACAAATCTAAATATTGAATTTGCCAACTTTTATAAAATTTTAAATAATATTTAACACTTCATCAAATAAATTTAATTAAATATATAATATACTTTTTAAAATACAAATAAAATATAACTATAAAATTATATACATACACCAGCGGGTAAAGCATTTAATAGTTTAAATAAAATTGAACTATAAAAGTCTTTAAAAATTAAACTCTAAGAGTTATACTACTAGAAAAAATTTAAATAGTGATAAAAATTTAGAGTCGAGAAATAACAAAATTCATTTTTAATTTTGGTGTAAAATATTCAAGATACACTCATTTTATTTTTTCTGGTTTTAATTATCGTTATTATTTTAATAAAATTAATACTCTCTCATTAATATTATGGCTGCTGAAAAAAATATATGAAATTTATTAATATATGTGGACCCCACTCCATATGAATTAAAACACACGGAAATAAAATTTACCCTGGGCAGTGGGGTAGCCATCCATTATTGGAAATTCCCTACTTAGTTGGTTAGCAATTATTTATTTTAATTCTATTCCCTCGAATGTTTTTAGCCTTTTTTCTTTATTTAAAGGACACAATTTAGGCATAATAAAATTCATGACACACATATCACAATTCTCTCTTTCTCAGTGGATTGAGAATAAATTAGCCAATTTATTCTGATTAGCGCGTAATGTAACTCTTAAATAACATCATCATGATGTATACCATACTTAAGATAAATTAGATATGTTTTTTTTTTTGTCTGTTAAATTAGATATGCTTAACTTCTAGCTAATAGCAAATAAGAAAAATGAACCTGCATTAATGGTATAAAAGAATTTTATCAACTAATCACAATCAAATATTTTCCAAATCATCTAATTAATATGATATGATAAAATAAATAATTCTGTTAAATAATATATGTTCATTGTACTAAAAAACAACATTAAACATTTGTAAAAAAAACAAGTAATTTATCAATTACTGTTATAATTGATACATGTTAAAATAGAAATATACTTTACAAAATGCAGCAATTTAGTGTTAAGATCCGAGTCTAACGGTGATTTGACATGTTTTAAATAATATAGTATATGATATTATGATGTAAAATAATCTAAATGTATTAATTATTTATAAGTTATTAATTAAATTACCAAAATAAAATGAATACGTGAAGATCATAACCCCTGCTCGAGGACCTTCTTAAAATTTCATTTTGTTTTATGATTGAATTTTAAATTTTTTACTCAATTTGATTGACAATGATAAGATTTTGATTGTTTTTTTATGTTGATGGAGTCTCTGTAGAAATCGTGGAGATTTACAGGAATGGAGACAAAGATAAAAACTCTTCAGAGTAAAAAATAAAAACGATAGTAGGAACATTTTAGAAAAGTAATTTCCACTTCCACTTCTAAGTTTATAAAACTTTTGATTGTTTTATTACCTTAAAATTGATTTAAATTGCCCCACAAACACCTATGATATTGTGATATTTGGCATTGTCAATGTCTACACTAATGAAGCAAACAATAACAAGTGACAAAAGACGTACAATATCGAATTGGACCGAAACATATTGTGTTGGTTGATAGACACTGCCACTACCATAAACATTTTACAGTGCTTTATGAGATCTAACGTATACGCACACACATATAAATTTAGGACGATATTGTCTGATGTGATTTGAAAGTGTAGTAGACACCTATGTGTGACCTCTGAGGGAGAATACATTATATAAATGTTTGTTATTAGAAGGACACATATATCACACCCACCAACACTTTTGTTTCTTTCGTCAGAGTTCCACCATGCACCTAATTTCATTGCTAGCTACAACTATACTGTGTTTTTCTTTCCTTCAAAATAAAAACTCACTTTAATGGATATATAGTTTATATATCATCTTATCACCTTTTTTAAATATAGAATTTCATTAATTAAATTATAAAAATTTAGAAAATTAATAATTGGTATTATTTTTATGATATCATCCTTAAAAAAAAAAGAGAACTGATTCAATATTTTTATTATAATATATATTTAATATTTATTAGTAGATACTAAAAAAAATGTAAATTAATAAGGTATATATTAGTAAAAATATAATCAATAGTACAATTGTAAGTAAATCGGTTCTTTAACGATCATTCTCTCATAAGAGCTTTAAATTTATTTTTCACGAATTTATATTATTTTTTTAAACGTTGCTTTAAATAGTATTTGAACTTATTCATAGTATTTTCATTTTAATCTCAAATAGTTATGAAAAAAAATCTCATTTTTTATGAATAGTGATATCTGTATTCTTTTAATTTTTCTACAATCATTAAACATCTTATTTAATCTTTATTTTAATCTTTTTATCACATAACTAATATATCATATTTATCGTACCATTTTTTATATTTCTTTGTCTCTCTAAGTGTTAATGGGGTGGATAAGTTTACAAACATAATTTCCCATTTTTATTCACATATCTTAATTGAAAAACAAAAATGTTTCCCGGACATTCATTTGTTCGTACACTTGCAACACTTGGTTAATTGCGTGCAAATATGTAATTAATTTAATTAAATAAATGATTAATTTATATTATGTTTAAAATTATGATTAATCATATAGATGTATAATCGCATTTTTTTTACCGTAATTTAAATTAATCATTTACTTATATATTTTTGGAGTGGTTAATCATGTGTTGCAGGTGAACAAAAGTAGGTCTCCATGTTTTATGTTTTATGTTTTATTATTTTTGAAAAAATTTAATATTAATTTTTTTCTTTTGAAACGCCTGAAAAATATATTAATGACATTCCTAACACAAGCCGTGCTAAAAATGATATAGAAACTAAAAATCAAGCTAGGCTATAAACAAATGACTTGCATCAATCAAACTCTTAAAGAATTTGTACAAATTCAAAAAGAAAAATAAAGTGGTATAATTACGATAAAATTATATTTTGTACTCCTCAGTTACTCCGAACATGAAAAAAGAATTCAATTTTACCCTTTTAATAGCTTTAAAATTGATTACCCTTTACCAAATTTTTTGGTAGGTAAGCTTTTTTCTCCAAAAATATTGTACAGAGATTAACACAATCGGAAATTTTATTTTCAAAAAATAAGGTATTCAAATTTATTTTTAGATTGTCTAAAGATTTTAGATTTTTGAAAAATTAAAATTTCCGATAGTGTACCGAAAATTTCTTTGACGATAAAAAATTTTCGGTTGTGTAATTTGTGTACCGAAAATTTCACCAACAAAATTTATGTTAGTTAATTTTATTCTATAAAAAATTTCAAAGCTTGAAATTTCCAGTACGTAGTTAAAAAAAAATGGAAAAAATATCGTTATGTTATGGAGTCTGGGTAATTTAAAACATGTCATTCACAATTTTGAGCTCTTGGTCGCGTGTCCAGACTCGCTAACATATTAGTGTTTTTTTCATCCCTACGCTAAAAAATAAAATTAAAATTACTTTTTGAATAAAATTGTAGAATAAAATTACAAAATTTCGAGTACTCAAATTTCACTATCGGCAAAACATCGAAATTTTCAGTTAAAAATAACTATAAAATATTTTAAAATTTCGGTTGAAAATAACTAGAAATTTCTGATATCGAAAAATAACTACTGAAAATTTTATTGAGAGAATAAAATTACTTTTCTAAAAATTTGGAATGTGAGAGTA
The DNA here is from genome assembly GCF_000331145.2 of Cicer arietinum. NCBI lineage: Eukaryota > Viridiplantae > Streptophyta > Magnoliopsida > Fabales > Fabaceae > Cicer > Cicer arietinum. Next base: position 1,387,888 of record NC_021165.2, on the reverse strand, counting down.
TGCTCAAGAAATTCAAATTTTATTTAAATATTACTACTCATTTAAAAATATTTTAGTAAATTAAAAGATAAAAATTTATAAATAGAGGTACAAGTTCATTTGAGGGGTACAAAATCTAATTTTCTTACGAATTGTAACAAACGAGCCCGGCTACTACACAGAAAATACAGTGCAGCCCTGACAAAAATATTGAAATGGACTTCAGTAAAGATCCAAAAGCCCAATTTTGTGTAACCGGAAGAGTACCAATTAAAGAAAAGAAACACTAAACGGGTACAAATACCACCGTAGTCATGCAAAATTGCAAAATTAAAATTAAAATTGTGAATAGTTATTTGCTAAAAAAAAAAAAAGTTAAAATAGCTAATATTAAATTGGACATAATCCCTCTATTCATATCGATCAATTTCTTAACGGTAAAGTCATTGGGATTCTATAGTATATACAACGTCTTATATTCATATTTCATTGTCTCTAATTTAAAAATACGTCTTATATTGTGATTTTTTGGTTTTTAATTTAAAAATAAAGTCTATTTGAGTAATATAGTTTTAAATTAATTATTTGCATCGAATTTTAAGAAAGATTTAACTTCATTCACAAAAATTATTTTGTTTTTTAAATAACATATAACATCAATGATCGTCAACCACCACTACCACTTTAGTTACCACATATCATCGATTACCATTTCTAATATTTGTTACCATGTGTGATAATAAATCACTATTATGTTAGTTGTCACCTCTAACATACACCACTTTAAACCATTTCCAACAAAATTAGTTTTAATAAAAATTATTTTGAATTTAATATTTTAATCAAGTAAATTTTTTTTAATATTGCGACTTTCATTGAAGATAAGTTAATTTACATGGTAAGAAATCACAAATATTAACATAATTTTCTCAATAGTTTGTTCGATGATAGATCAATATTTGATATTTGTTACTATATTTCATACTTAACTATTTTCGTCATTTTAATTATTGATTCAAATATGTATTTTATATCTATATAAATATATTAATTTTTTATTTTATTTTATCGATTTTTATTTTTATTCTTATAATATATCATTTTTTTTATCTTTAATAATAATTGACAACAAATGAACAATATGATTGAAGTATATGTGAACTAAGAATGTGTCACACAAATGAGTGTAGCTTGGTTGTATTTCATAATATCTTTATCATTGCTTGAATAAAATGTAAGAGAGTGGTTGAAAAACAAGAAGATAGACCTTTATGTATGTAAGCGGTCGAACTTGCATTGTGATTTGTCTTTTTTTATATAAATTATTGAAATGAAAATTTTGATGAGTAATTAGAACTTTAAGTGTATTGATAAATCATTGAATGATAAATTAAAGTTGAAATTATAGGTGGAATAATTGTAGTTAAATGAGCAAGTGAAAAAGTTTGTAAAGTAAAGATACAAAATTGTGGTGAAACAAAATATAATAGAAGTAGATGATTGAAAACATATTATACTTTAAAAGATACTGCATCAAAATTTTTATGAATTAACAAACATTATAATATATGACATAAATAATGATGAATTATTGTAGATATAATTTAAAATTGTGTTTTAATATATTAAAATAGATTAGCAACCATGGTTGAATGCTTAATATCATAAAACTACTTTTATTTCAACTCGAAGTTAAATAATTACTTTTATTCATTTCAACACATAAGTTAAATAATCTGGGATAGTACTCCTAATTACTTTGAGTGCAATGATAGATTGACAAAGATAAGAAAGCCTTCAATCATAATCCATTCAAGAAACAAAATAAATAAAGCATATGCACAATGTATTATTATTATTATTATCTCTGTGTATATTTGCTCCGTGTGTTGCGCGAATGTTTTGTAATCTAAGGAGCTAGATTTCATAAGGGACAAAGACAACCTTAAGAAATTAATGTAACCATAGAAACCATTTTTCTAAACGGATAACTACTTTGTAATTATGTGTGCCTTAAAAAATAAAAAATAAACTTGCAATTGCGACAAGAAGATTGTTACAGCCCCTACAAATAAAAATGAAAAGAGTATCAACATAAGTTGATGAGAACGTGGATGGCATGATTGGAAACGACAACAACCTAATTTGTTGGTTAGTACATCCTAGTCAGCTAAAACAAGATACGTGTCACTTCATATGGGCCATATATTCAATTTGTTGATCAATGATCAGGGTACAACTCACATGGCAATGCCCCTTGGAACCAATGGATAGATTCATGTGTTCCTAACGAGTAAATCTCACATTCGTGGGCGTGGCCATGGCTCATGGGATTTCTCAAACAAATACAATTATAATTATAATTATAATTATAATTAGAATGTCGGTTGCATTTTGTACATCGTATTTGGTTTGGTATGGGACATGCATCTGTGTCCTATGTTAAATAGTAGTGTATATCATGGATAACCATGATCTAGATATATTTTAATTCGTAATCATTTATATAATTAATTGAAAGAGTATATGCGCCATGTTGATTAAGGTGGCATAATTCATACGTGGAGTATTCCAATTTTTTCTGCACCGCCTTTAATAATAATAATTAATTAAAACAAAACTTTGGATGAAAGTTGTTTGTATGTTAATTAAACTCACTCACATTTAAATAAGGATGACAATTAGATTTATAGTCAATAGGTGTTCACACAAAAATTTCATATAATTGATAGGTAAAAGTCTGTATAATAAATATGGATACGGAGACGAGTAATTATCCACAAAATTAAACAGATATAGGTGCATATATGAGTACTATAATACACATTTCGCCTTATATTCCCACTTATATAAATATATTATTTATTTATTTATTGTGTTAGTGTTTTGTTTAATTAATTATTTTATTTTCTGTTTTAACATCTATTAATATTATTAGACCACTACAATATTTATAATCGGAAGATAAACGTTTGTAAATATTTTAAGAATTCGATTATGATAAATAGATAAATAATTATGACTTTATAACTAAGAGTTATGTCTTATTAATCGTTATTTTATAATTATATTTGTATTTTTCTATCAATTGTTTTTACAAATCTCTAATAATATTGTCGTAGCACTTGCAACTTCATAAAATATTATTATGGATATTTGAACATGTATTGTAACAAGTGTTCATTTGAAATATTTTTAGTTATAAAATATTTTGTTTTATAATACTTTACGATTAGATTTAAGATATTTGGATAGTTTTTAAATTTAATAACAACAATATCATTTATTTATCGATCTATTTTAGTTAAAGTGTGAGTAATGAGTATGAGTACGGTCACTTAGGTACCTAGAAGGTAAGGATATATATATTAAAGTTGATACCGAAAAGTTATTGACACGGGTATGAATAGTTTTTTAAATCATGGGTACGAGGACGAGTACTATAATACCTACTCAAATCCTACTCTCATTGTCATCTTATATTTAAAGGTCCAAAGTTCAATATCTTTCATTAATATTTTTTTAATTAATTAATTATTAAAAAGTATTTAAAAATTTGATGGTTTAAGTATATATTTAGTTTAATATTAAAATTATAGTTAGGCGCTGTTATTTTATAAAAATTTATTAATAAATAGTTTTGTTCGTTGACTGTAAAAAAAGCATACACTTAATAATAGATGCAAAGTGAAATAAAAATATACAGTTAATTAAAATAAAAGAACTTTACATCTAAACCTATTTTCTGTTTTCGTTAATTAGGACCATCTACTTTCACTAAAGAATCCTTCGGTCCGGTCAATATGGTAAGTCACATGCAATATTACAAAATTAATTGATCATTTGCTTGTGTATTTATCTAGAAGAAACGGTTTACGTAATAAACAGATGATGGATTTAATGAAAAAAAAGTTAAACTTTTATAATATGATGTATTTAGTTTTAAATTTTTATTACGAGAGATATTTATATTTAATATCAGACATAAAATATGATTACTTTAAGTGGAGAAAATTTATAAAAAATATATAAAATAAAATATTTGTGTGAATAAAATATTTTATTATAATTTATTATAATTTAAAATAAATAAATTAGCAAAATAAATAAAAAATATATCAACGTAATAAATAATTCATTTATTAAATTTTAAAGTATTTATAAAAAATTTAAAGTGATTAATACTTAAAGTAAATAATGTACTTATTTTAATTTAAAATAACTAAATAAAAATATATCAAATTAATAAACTTTAGATTTATGAAAAAAACATAATTTTAAATCACTACTTTTAAATTATTTTAAACATTAATTTATAAGCTTTATTTTTAATTAAGAATATCAATTTATGTGATTTTATATTTTAAGGATAATTAAAACGCTAATTTTAACATACCATTCAATTAATTTAATAATTATCAGTTATAAACTGGTACATATTTTTCTCTCTTTTGTAGATAAACTTGCATGTCTTTTCTTCTCATAGATAATACGTTGAAGAGTTATCAGAAAGAAAAAAAAAATTTGTTTTAATATAAATTTAAATAATTTTAGTGCATTGCAAGATTAATGTTTTTAATTAGACTCACTTATTTTTAGAGTAATAAGTCATTTCAATCCTTAAATATGTATGACATTGTTACTATAGTATTTATCTTTAAATATATTTTTTATTTGTCAATTTGATTCATAAAGTTATTTATAAAAGACATATTTATGATAATTAAAAGACACACTTTACATGTATTTTTAAAGTTTTGATACATTTTGAAAATATAATGATATTGTCTATTATATTTGTTATTGTCAGTATTATATTTTTCTCTCTCACACAATTGCAATACTTATGTAAAATAAATCTGGATATACTAAACTGTTTACATAAATAATAGGTTAAATTAAATTCGTGGTCCCTTAACTTAATTTCAGATAACTCCTTTATCTTTTTTTTTTCTCGACTTGGTCCTTTATTTTAATTTTAAGCGACAATTTAATATTTTATGTTTTAAAATTTTTAACAATGATATCATTTTTTATACAAAAATTCAAAAAAAAAATTCAATCAAAACTCATAAAATTAATTATATTCTTCAATATAATACAAATTTCATCAAATTCGTAACGCAAATCTTCAAATAAACTCATATTTTCATACTTTATATGATATTTTTAGGAATAAAGGACTAAATCGGGAAGAAAAAAAAAGATAAAGGACTAAAACGTTACCTAAAATTAAGTTAGGGGACCACGGATGTAATTTAGCCTAAATAATATTACACTTACAAACATAGGCCCAAAAGGCACGTCTAGAAAAAGAATGGACTATAATTTTGTGAAATTGACACTTTGATTGAGTAAATAAGAATGTTCGCATAACTCAAAATGTATGAAATTTATACTGTGAAGTTATGATGCTAATTCAATGGATCACTCATATCCATAGATATTTATTAAGTTAATATTTTATTTTATTTTAATAAAAAATAAAACTCTTTATAATTAACTTTTTAAATATCGTTTAATCAACTCATGTAATTAAAATATATATTTTATTATTAATTTATCTTATCATTTTTATTTTAAAATTTACATTTAAATATAAATATAAATATAATTATGTATATTTGTGGCAGTTATATGGATACCACAATACCCACCATTTGCTAATTGACTGATAATTTAATTATTCCATTTTTTTATTTACATGTATCCGACAAACTATCTATCTCGTATTTATTGCGGTACCACAATTTTTCCCATCGCGAAACAATTATATACCACTTGAATCATATTTTTCATCTTATCTTTGTAACTAAAGAAAATGATAATCAAATTTTGGATACAGAAATTGAACTAAAAACAAGAACACTCACATTAGATTGAAACTCTGATGTGAAAGACTAACAAAGTTACCAAACTAAGTAGGGACTTGAGGTCTATCTTTTCTCCAGCTTGGTAATGAAGATTAGCACAAAGACAGTGACACTATGAGTTTGTGACACACTAACATTAATTGTATAAATAAAAATAAATAATACTTTTTACATTTTCTCTCTTCACACCTTTTTAAGTAGTATCTCTTTATTTTTGTTCTTCAAATTAGATTACATCATATCACATTTATAACACCTTCAAAAGGTGTCAAACAATCATCATTCACACTTATCAGTATATCTAAAATGTTTTAAAAAACAGTAACTTTTGCACTACACAATTAATTAACAACCTTAGTTAACATGGTTCCTTTAGAGGAAAATAGAATAGACACATCAACATGAAATTAAATGGACAAACAAGTAAAGTCACAATCAATAGAAATATGAAATATGAAGTGATTTATCTCTAAAAACCACATGATTAAGAAAAGAAAAAGGTCATAATCAATAAAGAATTGAATATGAGAAGGAAAGCATAGTTTAAAGTCCCGTAGTATTAAGTAAATGTGAAGTGTGAATAAGAAAAGCGTGCAAACACGACATAAACATATAGCAGACCACGTTAGAAAGAGGGTCCCACACATAGTTTGGTAAGGCAATCTTTTCCCAAACTTTGATACTCACAACAACACTCAATACATTCATTTTTCCTTCTTTCCATTCAAACATTCCAAAATTTCCAACCCCTTCTTTTCTTTTCTAACTTCCTCATATCCTTCCATTCTTTGATCTTCTTCTTTTGTTGCTATGAAGAAGCTTTGTCCTAACCTTGATCGAGAGGATGGTCTTGAAACAGTGCTTGAAGTTCCTATACCAGAGGAAATTTTCACACACAAGAGTGGAACCATGAAAGCTTGGCAGAACGTCAAGTTTTGGATGAAGCCAAACGCAGAATCAAAAGCAGCTTCTATGACAGCAGTTTTCGGTGGAAGAAACACAGAGATTCAGCTTTTGTTAGGTGTTGTAGGAGCTCCATTAATTCCTTCACCTATCATCTCTGACAACCAACTCATCACTCGTAGCATTAAAGACCAACACATTGTCAGTAACATTTTCCAATTTTACAATTGTCTCATAGATAATTTCAAAAAAATAAGTTTTTATTACTACTGATATGGACATTTTCCAAAAAAATAAAAAAGATTATGTTTTTCTTGCATAGCAATGTTAAAAAACTAATAACCGTGGCATTAACATTAACGATCATTTTACAATAATATCATATGAGATTTGAAGTCAAAATTACCCTTTTGGTTGCAGGAGGTTTCAATGGCGAAATATATAGTGAAACAGTATGTGGCTGCAGTGGGAGGAGAAAGAGCATTGAATTCAGTGGATAGTATGTATGCAATGGGACAAGTGAAGATGGCAACTTCAGAGTTTTCTGCAGGGGAAGGAGGGGGTGTGAATAGTAATAATAAGAAGATGGTGAAGGTGAAGAATGTGGAGATGAAAGGTGAGATGGGTGGTTTTGTGGTGTGGCAGAAGAGACCAGAGTTATGGTGTTTAGAGTTGGTGGTTTCTGGTTACAAGATTAGTGCTGGAAGTGATGGAAAAGTTGCATGGAGACAAACTCCTTGGCATCACTCTCATGCTTCTCGTGGTCCACCTAGACCTCTTAGACGTTTCTTACAGGTATGCATAAAAAAGTTCATAACCAAAAATCCAAAATCATTTGGTTTTTAGCTTTAAAAGGGTTGATTGTTTTTGTGAGCATGCTTAGTTATGATTGTGATGAAATTAATGATGTTTGTTTGTATGCTACACAATGAACTATAGAGTATGCTTAATTATGATTAATACTATATATATGTGGGGTAAAACGTGAATCATTTTACTTGAGAACGTTTTTCACTGATTTTAATATCAAGTGGCTAAAGGGCCCTCTAGAGTTTAAACTGTTTTTTTGTCTCTTGGGGAAGAAAAAGGAAAAACAACAAAAGTGGAAAAGAAAGATAGCACCTAAATTCCTTAGAGAGGATGTGTCCATTGCATCAACAAGAAACTGCTGAGACAGAGAAGTAGGCAGGGAGAGATGTGAAATGTTGCAAGCCTAAACATCATTTGTGGCTATACATACCAACTTTAAGTGTTTTTTTTGTCTTAACTCTTTGATTCTGACTCGAGTACTTTCGATTAATTCTTTCTTAATTGAAACTTGTATACCAATAATACAAACTTAAATCATATTGTAAGGAAATTCACACTCAAACAATTTGAATCGTGAATCAATTTGGAAAATTAGAATTTGAACCTTCCAATTTGATACGAGAGTTTGAATCGTGTGACGAAAAAAATATGTTTGAATTGTATGACTGGAGCAAATTGGTGATTATCTAAGAATTGAAGTACCAACTTAGTTAGGTGCTAATTTGTTTCCTCTATTTTGTTTTTAAAAAAAAATGGGTTTTCTTAAGTTGCTTTATTTATTGTATATATGTCGTTTCCCACCTATGGTATGAAAATAAAAGCAAGGTTGGAAGTTGTCAATTTCATCCTCCCAAACCAAATTCACCAACAAGAAAAGAAGCCAACTTAACAAAAAGTGCTTCCAATTTTCTAAAGCTATTAACAAACTACAAAAGCTCCATTTCTTTTCAACTAAAAAGTTCATCAGAGTTCAAACTATGAAAACAAACATAACGATTAATATACTAACTAACAACTAACATTTACCTATATAAAAATCATTTCCCGCTAAGTGACTCCAAAACAAGGAAGTCTAACATTTAATAATAAAAGTAAACTGTTTAGAGGGAAATGCGGGGAAATTTCTTCCTTAAAATTTAAAGTCAAAAAAGAGAATTTTCCATGCTAGCAATTAAAATAAGTCTAGCATATCTTATTCATCCTCCCTGTGACAACCTGTTTTTTGGTCAATGCTGAAGCTGTTTTATCCTTTTGCTTCTGACTTACCATAGTCTTTAGATAATTGGATTTTGGATTCTTTTGCTGATTGGTGAGAGGACCTACATAGTGCAATACACATACACATTACTATATTCACATTAGACAAATGATGTAATAATTGTATGATTTTGGCAACAGGGTCTTGATCCAAGGTCAACTGCTAACCTATTCAGCAACTCTGTATGCATTGGAGAGAAGACAGTAAACAAAGAAGACTGTTTCATATTGAAACTCGAAGCAGAGTCATCGACACTACAAGCAAGAAGCAACAGCAATGTAGAGATAGTTCGCCACACAGTGTGGGGATACTTCAGCCAAAGAACAGGACTATTAGTGCAGCTAGAAGACTCTCACTTGCTCAAACTCAAATCCTCAGAAACCGACAGCATATACTGGGAAACCAACATGGAGTCGTTAATACAAGACTACAGAACTGTCGATGGCATTCAAATAGCACACACAGGGAAAACAAAGGTGTCCTTGTTCAGGTTTGGTGAAGGACCCGAGACGCGTACTAGGACACGGATGGAGGAGGTGTGGCAAGTTGAAGAAGTTGATTTTAATATTAAAGGTTTGTCTATTGATTGTTTTTTACCTCCTAGTGATTTGAAGAGAGAGCAAGAAGAAGCAGGACAGTGTGGTGGTGGTGTTGCTGCTAATGCTAAGTTGCCTTATAAGATTCGTTCAGCTTCTTTTAGGATAAGTGCTTCTAAAGTAGCAGCTGTGAACTTGGATGATTCTTGTACTAGTGAGAGCGATGAAGATTTGTAAATCCATCCTTTTTGTGTTTTGTATATATAACATACACTGGTATATGATTAAGTGTTTGTAGTTGAAGTATGAATATGATATTAACTTTTAACTTCTTTTTGTTACAAAGTGAAAAAAAATATAGGACTGAACAATTTTCAGTAATCAATGGATAGTTTGGACATTATATTTGGCCATTCAATGGATTTATTGAACATTAGAAGAAGAACAAAATGAAAAAACAAACAGTATTTATCTACAATGCGAGTATGAGTAATTTCGTTGCAGAAATTCAAATGCTATATCAGTGTTTTATCCAAATAAAATTTGATAGCTCTTACTATTTCCTCCAACATATTTTGTTGCTTTACATATAGATAGTTATTTCTTGCAATACATGTAATAGAATTTAAGTTGCATTCTGAAATAGTATAGAGATGTAAAAGTTAGTTACAACTGAAAATGTTGAATACATCAATGGGTACAACGAGACTTATATATAGCCAACAAGAACAATTCACTTGTAACAGAAATATTTAATTTGTAATCAACTTTTACATCTCTAATAATTAGTTGAGGAATCAATGAGCTCTAGATGTAGAAGATTTAAGAGACAATATTTCACTAACCAAACAATCAAGGAAACTATGAGATCCTTCTTTCAAGCAAAGATTTGCCTTTTCCTTCAAATTCATGATATTCTCTCTAATTTCATCGGCTTTTCCTTCAAAGGCACCATGAAGAGGGTGCTGATTGAGAAACACTTTGAGTAGAGGAATTCTGGTAGCTGAAGTAGAGTTGTAATGTGGCATCAACACCACTCTGTGTCCTTTCCCTCTCTGAGTACTCTCTCCGGTCATAAATATATATATTTCACTTTTATTTATATTTGTGACTAAAAGAAGTATATTAGTAAGGTGTAAGACTTACGGGTAAACATAAGAAATGAAATCCACCTTAACATATGATTTACAAAAGAAGGAAAAAAAAAAAGGCAACTTTTAATAAGTTGTGTCTCGTGGGCCATCAACTATATGGTCCATCTGTTAACCACAACTTAATGACCAATGATTTATAAATTTAATAATGAATTTTAAGATAAAAAACTTCTAATATAGGTAACACCTCAATAGAAGGTATATGGGTAATAGCGAAATGCAAAATAAATGTATTTGAATATTTTATCTCAATTAGTAAACGTTATATTGTTAGTTGGATGTCATGTTTTAAAATTGAATTTGGGATCTCGTAACTAGGCATGGCAACAGACCGGTCGAGAGCGGATTTTACCACCTCTATCCCCGCACCCGACTAATTATAAAAATCTACACCCGGCCCTTTTTATATTGAATGTAAAATTAAAATTTTCATCCCCGTCAAAGACGGGGTTCGGGTAGCTTTGATTTCTCCATTACACCTGGTGATACGCAGGAGCGTCAAGCACAATGATTAAAAAAAAATTCCTCTCAATTTTAAGCACTTTTATTTCAATATCACATTAATAAATAAATAAATGATTTATATTTCTATTTAGGCTAAATATCATATGTCGTCTCTTAACTTAATTTCAGTTAACATTTTAGTCATTTATCTTTTTTTTCCCGACTTGATCCTTTATCTCTAACAACATCAAATAAAGAATGAAAATATGAGTTTATTTGAAGATTTGCGTTACGAATTTGATAAAATTTGTATTATATTGAATAATATAATTAATTTTATGAGTTTGGTTTGAAAATTTTGATGAACTTTTGTAAAAAAAAAAAGGATAACATTGTTGACATTTTAAAACATGAAATATCAAATTGTCACTTAAAATTAAAATAAAGGACCAAATCGGGAAAGAAAATAATAATAAATGACTAAAACGTTAACTGAAATTAAGTTAATGGACTACATGTAGTATTTAGCCTTCTATTTATTAACAAGAAGAAAGTAAATATTTTTTAAGTTAATATAAATTTTGCACACTTAATTATTACATGTAACTGTTTTTTTAAGATGTCATAGAATGTTAATATCTTCTCCTAAGTATGATCGACGACTCTCTAACTTTAAATTTAATTTTGATTTCAAATATCATTATTTTTTTTTTTTTTAAAGGTTTCCAAAGTTTTCCCTATTTTAAGTAAACTTAATTCCTTCACCTTTAACTTCTTTTTCGTTACAAAAGTGAACAAAAATATAGGACTGAACAATTTTCAATACTCAATGGATAGTTCTACATTCTGTTTCTCCATTCAATGGATTCTTGAACATTAGAAAATAAAATCAAAGGGCATTTATCATCTACAAGTATGAGCAATTTACACGAATGGTTGCAGATATTCAAATTCTATGCAGGTGTTTTATCCAAATAAAATTTGATAGCTGTTACTATCTCCTCCAACATATTGTGTTGCTGTATATATATATATTGAGTTATTTCTCACAATACATGTCGTGGTAATGTAAACTAGAACTTAAATTGGTGCATTTTTTTATTCACGGTAAGTTTGTCATAATTACATTGTTCCATTGTAATTTTAGCAAAACTACATTTTAAAACTTCTAACAAAATCACAATGCCATTGTGATATTATCAAACTCAAACTCAATGTGATTTCAAACATACACTTGTAGAAGATTTCAGGGACAATATTTCACTAACCAAACAATCAAGGAAACTATAAGAAGAACCTCCTTCTTTCAAGCAAAGATTTGCTTTTTCCTTCAAATTCATGATATTCTCTCTAATTTCATTGGCTTCGTCTCCAAGCATTAGTTTTCTAATGGCCTTCTCTATCTCTCCTGTCTCAAGCTTATTCTGCAATTGCACTCCAACCTTCCAAACATCACTTACATATTTGGCATTGATCTTTTGGTCTCCAAAAGATGGCATGCAAATCATTGGAACCCCTTCACATACACTCTCCAAAGTTGAGTTCCAACCATTATGAGTCCAAAATGCTCCAACTGAAGGATGCTTCAGCACTTGTTCTTGAGGAGCCCATTTCACAATGTACCCTCTTCCTCCCAAATTCTCTAGGAACCCACTTGGCAATGGTTCAAGCCATTCCGAACCACGGATTACCCCGGGTCGAATCGCCCACAAGAAAGGTTGGTTGCTGTCAGCTAACCCCCAAGCTATCTCCAAGAATTCAGCTTCACTTATTGCTACAATACTCCCAAAACTCACATAAACAACACTGTTAGGTTCTTGTTTGTCTAACCAAGAGATGCAGCTTTTGTCTGGGGTCAATAAGCTAGTTGAAGTTGAGCTGGGAAGCAAGTATTTGTGAAAAGGGCCTATAGGGTACATCGGTATAGAAAAATCTTGGCGCAGTTTTGCCAATGCAGATGATTCAAACTCTTCAAAGGTGTTCCAAATAACCCCTGAAGATCTCTTACACTCATCGACAAAGCGACAAACTAGCTTGTAAAATGCCTCAGGTTCTTGTGACTGAAACACAGGAAGGTCTTTCACTTTGAGTGGTGGTAGATCTACCACAGGTTCCTCCAATCTTGATTCTAAATTTGAAAAAACAAAAGTAAACATGAAATTGTTAGACCCTCTAACGTCAAGTGCATGCTGCCTCAAACATTTTGAAATGAAAATAAATGAACAAATTAACAAATTACATAAAGAAAAGTGTGAGAATTTAGTGATAATACCTTGAAGAGGAAAATAACCTTTTTGTTTGAGAAGAGGAAAGGAAGCAAAAACAAGAAAAGAGGAGGGGCCACCAGTCCTAAGAACGAAACGACGAATCCCAAAATGATCACAAACATCTTGAGTGAAATAAAGAGCAGCATCAGAAATAAAACAAGCAACACGATCATCTTCCTTATCCTGTGAAAGCAAGAGATGGAAACATTCCTTCAAAGGGTTGACGCATCTGATATTGATGAGTTCGGTGAGACGCACGGCGTCTAGGTTGGAAGCTTCGTAATCCGATAAGGAGGCGATGAGAGGGAGGAAAGTGAAGTGAGGGTAAGAAGAAGTGTTGGGGGAATTGAAGATGGTGTGAAGGATTGTGATTGAGAAAGCGTTAGTGTAGAGGATGTGTGCTAGTTGGAGTAATGGTGTTATGTGTCCTTGGAATGGTGATGCCATTAAAATCACTCTCTGCCCTTTTCCTCTCTCTTTTGATTCCATTTTCGATCAAATTAGGATCAATTCATTTAATCATCTACTTCATTTTAATGATATTTGTTTGACGGTAAGGACTATTTAGACAATTTCATAATTACTTTCAATTTTAAACCGAATCAACCACCAAAGTGATTGCAGTATATCCTTCTTTGACTGATTTCCAATAAGAGTTTCTATAATGATACACTTTTTTATTATTGTTTAGTGAAAAAAATTCCCTTTGATTAAGAAAGATGATAATACAATAAATTCATCGATAATTAATATTATTTTATATCATTTTACTCTTCAAAAGAGATAATAAAAATCGACAGTTTTAATTTCGTTCTATTTTTAAAATCAAAGTTTTGGTCTTTCTCTTAATTTTTAATTAAAAATGATAAGCAAGATGTTTTAAATAATGTGACATATGATGCGATGATGTATTAACATTCATGAAATTAAAATAAAACATCGTAAAAATTTAGTATTTAACTTTGAATTTTTTTTCATATTATTAATTTAATTAATGCATCTAAATGACTCTATATCATATAATTGTATGTCACGTCATTAAAAATATATCAAATCGTTATTTTTATAATTCAAAAATTTCATGGAATGACCAAAACTGTCGACTTTTAAAATAAGGGATCAATTATATAAATTAATTATAATAGATGGATTAAAATTACAATTGAGCCTTAATATAATTGAAAATTCAAATGTTTTATAAAATGGGGCAAAAAAAAATTCTTGAAAACATCTTATATTTAGATACAGAGGAGGTATACAATGTTGACGTTCGATGTCTCAAATCAAATGTTTAAATAACACTATTCTTTTAAAATAAATTATAGCTAACCAAACAAAACACGGTTCTTCCAAAAGTGGGGATAACAGTATAGCAAACGATTCTGAATCGAAGAAGTTGGATATAACTCGTCTTAAGAAATAATATTATCTAAAAAGTTTAGTTGCAACTAAATAAATTTCCCATTCTGTAACATTTTTGTAGATAAATAAAGGCATTGAAGACTCTTACGATCATTTGTAGCACATCCATAAGAATACATAATAAAAATCAGCAGAGGAGAACCAAGTAAATGGGCAACATCACTATTAAAGGATTATTCAAACCAAAATTGGAAGCAAAAGAACCCATGAAAGACGCTTTAGAATCTCTATAGATAGCACCACAGACATGGTTCTTCTTGCTCTTCTTTGGAAAAGTTGGGTGCTCACATTTTGTCATTTGAGACATTTACTTTTGAAGCTTCATAGTTTTGGTCACTTCTAAAATAGTTTAATTAAATAAAATCTCAAGATTGGTTCTTCTGTCTATATGACTCTATGAGCTTGTTTGAATACTATATGACTTAGATTCATCCAACAATATTTACCACTTCAAACATTTGAATAATTCTGAAAAACAAAATGTTGTTTGAAATGTTATTAGTAGTAGCCACAAAGACTAGCTCAAGTTTTTAAGTTCACTCAAAATGCTCCAAACTATAGTAATACCATCATTATCGGATTAGTGTGATCATACCCTTCTCTATTGGAGACATCTTTCCCTTCTACATATTGCTTTTAAACAATTTAAAAACATTCAAAACCCAAATTACTGTTTAATCATATGGTTAATAATCAATATTAGTTTTAGTTAATGTCAAATCTATTGATTGGAGTACAATTTTAAATTGAAATGAATAATTATTGACTGAACTTTATTTAATATCTTATTGAATTTTGAATTAATAGCACTCGTTTTTTTTGGAAATAATGGTTAAAAAATAATTCAAAATACTAAAATTAACTAACAAAACTAATATGATTGCAAATTGATCCAAAATTAAATATCAAACCCCAAAACCCAACATATTAATGAGAAAAGTGGGGTGAAAATAAGTTTGGTCGTCCTACAAAGAAGTATGACCTAACCTATATATTAAGTTAAGGTTATGATAAACTTTTTATAAGTGACATAGTATAATATTATTTTTAAGTTCATTTAATTAAAAAAATCAGAGCCAACCAAAAAGTTTTTGACCTATAAGATTAATTTATTTAAAATATAAATCATAATTCATCCATATTATTATTATTATTATTATTATTATTATTATTATTATTATTATTATTATTATTATAATATTCTGTGCATTATGTTAATAACAATTATTTATTATTGTTAACAATTCTCAACTTTTTCAATAATTTAAGCATACCTACATAATTTTTTAACATATTTAAATACCTTAACCTAAAATAATATTCAAATAGTTTGTAATATAATATGAGATTTAAATACCTTACCGTAAAAGATCGTGTTAATCTCTAAAAAAGTAAGATGGTTTAAATATATTTTTGATTCTTTTATTTTATTAAAATTTATTACTTTTTTTAATTTTTCTATTTCTAAAATCGAATTTATAATTATGTATTTTTAAACTTTTGAAATTCACTTAGTCCCCTTCCATTTTAATGAGTCGACATGAAAAATAGTGATATGACATATATTACTTCATGTCACTAAATAATTTGTAATTAATTATTGTTTTTAATAAAATTACTAAAACTTATTAAAGTTAAATATTTATTAAATATAACATAATAATTGTTATATATTTTAGACCAGGAACTAGAATGAAGAACCCTAATTTTGTTTTACACGCATAGTCTAAAAATATAAATTGCAGCAATAAAGCTACAATATATGGTTATTACTATCACTCACCTATGATTTGCACACCATCTTACTATGACAAATTTTCAGATCAAAAAATTGACCCCTTATTCGATAGATTAATTTCTAGATCTATCTCTTCATACAAATAAATTTGAATCCGGCCTTAAACGGATCTATTTATTTTTATCCCCATGTCTCATGTCTTTTAGTAGTTGTGGTTTTATTTTTTTTATAGTTTGTTACTTTATTATTAATAAAAATCTTAACATCATTAACTTATTAGCCCATCAATCCATTTAAAGGTAGATAAAGTGAATTCGAAATAGACTAGCAAATTATGTTTCATTTTTTAAAAAGTTGAGCTGAACCTATAAAAACTATGATATGTAACATGTAAGACTTGGGTCTTCTTCAACTTTTTAATCAGAGGACATAGCTATTTATTTCAAGGCTAGCTCGGGTCATTCACATAGCTAAGTACCTGCTAAATGCTAAACAACTCATCACCCTCTATTTTATGATTGGGTTAGGCCCAATGTCCTCCTAAGCAAGCCAGTGTATTTTGGGGCATTGTACCTTCACCCCATTTTTGACAAGTTCATCCCCTTTTAGAACATATTAATTTTACTTGTTATTTGTTAGCCAAGAGGTCCGAAGAAAGATAAAAAAAGAAAGTTTTTGAAATAATAATTATCTATAGTTATTATAATAAAAATGTCAACAAAAAAAAATTGTTATTTTTAAAATTATATCTTATCAATTAGTATTTTGTCAATTTCTCTACAACAATAAAACACTTTATAAAACTTCTATAAAGATAAAATAAACACATTTTAAAAAATAAAAATACAATATAGTTTTGCAAAGTAGATGGAGTCTAAAAAAACATATTTTTCGCCAATACAATCAATTAAACTTTTAATAAAAGATACTAATTTTATTTAACATAATCTTTTTAACAGGTAACAGAGTCTAACATGAATCATCTATAAAGTTCTAATACTTCAAAAGTAGAATCGTACTTGTATTGAATATGTATTCGATATCGATACTTCATAGATATTTGCAGATAGTTTCTTAGAAGTATCATAATAATTGTTTTTATTTAAAAAAAATTGATTTATCAAATACTTCTAGCATATTTTACATATATTTATGAATACGTGTTCTATGAAAATAAAGAAAGTGAGACAATATATTTTTTGAATATCAATAAAGATTTATATGATTCACTTTCGGAGATTATTACTCTTGAATTAAAAAAAAAATATCTCTAAATGAACTAGACTTTGAAATTATGTTCTTTTTATGAATGAGACAATTAAAAGTGTTTTTAAATTGTTAACTATTGAATAAAATCAATATTTATTTAAATTATATTAATGATTTTTTGTTGATATCTTATCACATGAATTAAATATATTATAAAAATCATGATTATTATAATTATATATTTATGAAAAATGAGTGATATATATATTTATTTATAAGTATTCCAGTGTATATAACTTTTTAATAAAAAAATTGCTGGCATATGATCCAAGTTACATTGTATCATAAATTTAAAAAAATTGAACAAATTCACTTATTCGTGTATCGCACATGCATATGTACTACGTATCTGGGCTTCATACTGAATCATGGTCTAGTATGGATCAAATTTAAAAAATATTTAAAACTTCAATGATTAAAGAGATCGTCTTTTAGTATTTGATGTTAATAATCATCTTTATTTTTATAATTGAAATTGTGATTTAAATTATACCGACTCGATAAAAATAAAAAAATAAAAATGAAATATATATTTTTTATTGAATTGATATCAGTAAAATCATTGTTTTAATCATAAACACAAAAAATATTATAAATTATTATTTTTAAATAATATTATCGACCGTTAATATAATTCTAATGAATTTTAAATATTAATTTATCATAAACTATTTATAGAGGTGGCTCACATTATAAGTAACCTTAGTACTAAAATAAATCATGAGTTTTAGCAAAAAGAAAATAAATTTTAAAAAAATTCGTAACTAAATTGACATAATAAGATAAGTATTATGTAATATCCCTTTAATCATAAGCTCGTGACTCATTAGACATCATGCCATTATCCAAAATTGATGAGAATTGAAAAAAGGCAGGACAAGTGTGATTATATTTAGTCTTTTTAATAGACAGTACTTGCTTCAAATGATTAACATAGTGTAATTGACGGTTAAGCTAGCATGCATATGCATAATAGACGGCACTAATCATAAAGACCCATAAATCAAGGAACGTGTATATATATAGATATGTTGTGGACCTTCCATGCATGATTGGTTCCAACAAGCTAACATATTATGCTGCTAGCTAAGACATCAAATCGTTAAAATTAAGGAGCTTCATTTGTGGCAAACCACTCAGTTAAGCTAATCCTTATTTAGGAAGAAAAGATAGGCTTGTTTATGAATTTTAAATAACCGCAATCTTAAGATGAAGTACTATTTATGTTTATTTTATTCAGCGATAATTGCATGAAGTTGTTAAGATTTTATTTCCTTTTTTTTCTCTTCATTTTCTTTTCTTAGAATTGTAAATAATCTGTTTGATTTTTAAAATTGTGATTTTGATGTTATATTTTTAAAATTAATATCATCTAAAAATAGTCATTTTAATATTCAATAACTTATATATTTAATATTAGAAATTCTTATATACTAAAATCATATTTTTTATTAAAATATATCTCTCAAAAATTATTTTTACAAATTATTTTTTAAGAAAAGTTTTGCATATTAATAGTATATAAAATAATTTTTAGAGAAAGCAAAAATAAAAGAGTTAATATTAATTATTGAATTTTAAATTAATTGTTGATATTTTTAATCATAGATTTATAAAAGGACCAAATTTTCAATTTTATTTATAAATTAATCACTTGACTGATTTAGTTAACCGATCAATTCATTTTCTCTCTTCTAGTTCTTGTTAATTTCATCTTCTTCTTTTTATATGGTAGGGCTTGTTACATTTACTATATGAAAATAAGTTGGCAAAAATATAATGGACCAAGAGTTAGGATCTCGATCAGAATGGACCTATAAGAAACGTGATTGACGGGTAGAAATGGGCCACAAGATAAACATATCTTAGCCATATCCATCCAATCCAAAGGAAACCAAAAAGTTTATACATATAATCAAGAGAAATTTAAGAAAGATGTAACCCATGACTATGATGACACCACAACTACTCATAATAACAACATCGTGACCCTCCACGTGTTGACAACCCATTTCTTATAGCATGTTACTTTAAATTATTTTGCAGGCATTGCTTGGTATCTTGCTATCATAGTTGAAGCCTTATTATTGAGAGTGAACTTCACACCAAATGCTTTAATCAATTTGTTTATTTATTGATGGCGGGCTTTTCACTACAATGAAAGCCGAATGGAGAGTTTCTTCAACACTTATGGGCCAAAATACAACAAAGCGGCATTTAATAATAATTTAGTTGAAAACCATAGCTCTAACAAATGTGTGCATACATGTTTTAGAATAATAATAAAATTGAAAAATGTATAGGTTACACTTATCTCAAGAGAGATATATAACTTGTTTTAAAAAATATATACATGTATTTGATTATAATTATTATTATTAGTATTATAAAACATGCACTTTCTCCGTCAACAAAACTTTTTTTTTATTTAAAACAGGTGATTTGTGACTAATTTTTTTATGTAAAATTACCTATTTAGATTGTCTTATTTATTATTATTATTTCTATTATTATTCAAATAAGTAATTTTTACGTATATTTATTTTTTATTTTTTTGTCTTAGTGCGACGTTATGATTTTTCGTTTTGTTGCAGCGTTTGTTAAGTTCAGATTGACATATTAATTTTGATTCAGTGTAAACTCAATCAAATATTTTGCCGTCTTCAATGCTACAGCTTCGAAAATATGAATATTTCGAACATTTCAATTATGTCATGTTTGTAGATCTAGTCACATTTTTAGATATTTTTTCAGTTTTATACTATTAATCTAAATTTTATGAGTTTGTTTGCATATCCACCTTTTTTAGTTTTAGCTTATTTGAATTATATTGTTCTCGATAAATATAATTTTTATTAATTTAAATAAATAAATATAATTTTTAATAAAAATAATAATTATTCTAATTATAATAATAGCAATTGGCTTATTGAGGCCTATTTGTTCTTTCAAGTTAGGTTGACATTCTCCGTAGAAATTCGAGCTACAAATTTTAATAATATATTATATTTTAACACTTCAAAAATTATCAATATAATAATAATAATAATAATAATAATAATAATAATAATAATAATAATAATACTTAACATTTTAAATATTATTTTTTTTATTACTTAACATTTAAAAAAATAATTAATATAGAGTAAATATCTATTTTGGTCTCAAGAAATTTTGAGAGATTCAATTTAATTCTTGAAAAAATAAAAATACTTTTAATCTCTAAAAATAATAAATCGGGTCAAATTAGTCATATTTAAAAAATTGGATTTTTTTGTTAACTTATCATCAAAAAGGACAATTAAGCCATTAACAATAATTAAAAATAGACAATTAAGTCTTTAACACAAACTCTAAACTTGTTAATTTAATTCCAATTAAATAATTAATTATCATTTTTAATTATTATCAAGATCTAATTGTCACTTTTTATAGAAATTACATGTGTGATAATCAAGTTGATAACAAGTTAAAAAAAACTCAATTTATAATTGTGGTTTACATAAAATAGCCCAATTCAAGATCTAATTGTTCATTTTTCTATAGAAAATATAAATGGAATAATAAGGTAGACAACAAGTCAGAGAGGATGAAGAAAAAAAAACTTAATTTTTTAATTTTAGTTCACATAAAAACTAATTTAGTTCAATTTATTTATAAAAAAAAAACTAAAAAATATTTTTATTTTTTTAATGACTAAATTAAATCTCTCAAAAAAATTCAAATTAAAATATGAACTTTTACTCATTTATTCATTAATATAATTTAAAATAATATCATGATGATATAAAATACAACTCTTGAGACCATCGAAATCAAGGAGCCATATGGTGAAACATACCCGTATCAAGGGTAAGTAAAATGAATCAAATGATTTCAATTGTGCGTTATGGTTGTCTGATAGCCACACGTGACTTAGGTGTAATGTAGTGCTTATAAGATCTGTTGTTTGTTACTGTGTTTGCATAACATAAACCAAAAGAATGAAGCTGGATGTACTCCAATCACATTCACACATGATCCCTAATCGAGTACCATTTCATTTACCCAATTAATCTTTCTATATCTCAACAACTTTATTATAGCTGTAGTCCACTATCACTCAACCCATGGCATTACAATACAAATATTACACTTTTTATTAATGAAATATTAGATATTTATAACATCTAATGAAGTAATTTTAGCAAAAATGAACTTAAATAAATAGAAATAACAAAGACAAAAGTGAGGTGGGGGTATAAAAGAGAAGTTTGACCAAGTCAAAATCAGAGACGAAATAAAATCTAAACTTTTTGAAATATATATCTTGGTTAGTTGCTTCTTTAAGGAAAAAATAAAAGCGGGAGATACAGATGGGAGAGGGTATAAATAGGGTCCACCAACTGGGGTTAGAGAATTAGGGGCCCAACCAAGGTAAGGTACCCTTCAAAATCCAATCAAATCACAAACGTAGCTACCTACTTACAATTTCATCCCCACAATACATATCCTTTTGCACTATGCATGTCTATCACCATCATTATTCATTCCTATGCTCTCAAATCAAATTCAAATTTTTTGAAGCCCTAACTGCAACCAATCAACATCTATCACTCTCCCCTAACCCTTCCCTCCTTCTGTCCCTTCCCATTATTATTTGAATTCAATCAATTGGAGGGATAATTGTTCCACCAAACTATAGAGACACTTTTATTTTTCATTTCACTTTGCCCCTTGCTGTTTCTCAATGTTCTACATATATGCAAACTTTCCCCTTTAAATAATCATTACAATTCGCATCATGTAACAAATATTTAATCGTTAAGGGTTCAGTTTTTCGGTGTTAAGTAATGCCAATTTTTTTTTAATAGTCTATTTAAAGATTGTTTACATCAACCAATGAAACATTTAGATTTTACTACTTTCCAAATAACTTTATTCTTTCATATTACCTTAAAACTATTTATTATCTTAATGTACTTATTCATTTCTCTATAATAAATAAAAATGAGTTTGACAAAAATTTAAAAAAAATCTAAAAAAGTTACACTTCCCAACCTCTTACCATCAATTTAACAGTATATGTATAACTAAATATGAGTTAAATACAAAAAAAGTTACATCTTGAATAGATTTATGTAAAGGTTAAAACTGAACTGTAAAAACAAAATCTCAAATTTGTATCTTTGATGCTAGTTCAAAAAAGGTAACAATTATATTAGAATACCTCAAATGAATTTTACCTTTTTTAAAGATAAAACCAAACTTACCCTTAAAAATGAAATCAAACCATACTCTCAAACAGACTCAAACCAGCAGTAAAAGTAGAGGTGTCTTCAGCAAATTACATAAAACGAGCCATCTTTATTGCATAGTTAAACTTCTTACATACTATACCCTAATGAGCAAGGAATTTTTTTACAAAAGTAAGGGTAATCAACCAAATATGCCAAACACATTTTCTTTTAGCTTGACTTTAAATTATAACTTGGCCAATGTTGTTACACTACACCATACCTTCGCCCATCACCATAACATGAAAGAAAATTCCCCACTAATATCTTATTAGTTAATAATAATAAAATTAATAATATAACATAATGATGAGAAGAAGGAAAAAATAAAAAAGACCCTACCCTAAACTTGCTATACTTTCAACTATTTCTTCAGCTAAAACCAGATCCCAAAAGCTAAAATCTTCCTTCCTCAAGAACTAGTTTTACATTATTCCAACTACACCAGCAAAACACACTATTGAATTTAACCTTTACTAAAAAAAAAACCAAAATACCCATTTCTAAATATCACAACAAAATATCCCTTCTGCTAATTTCTTCAACAAAGTTTTCCCTTGGATAATATTTGTGCTTTCTTTTAATACAAGAGAGTCAATAAGTCCACTCCTGAGGTAACCGAATTTCACAGCTGGCTGCTTCTTCCCGCCGTGCAATTAATCTTTGTTGCTTCAAAAGCGCGTTTCTCCTCGCTAACAACAAATCTGCAAACAAAAACAAAACCCCGCTACACAAATAAGTTCAAAAAGCCCTTCCAAAAATACTTTCACAGCTCAATAGACCAATTTACTCAAATAACCCTCTTACCAAAATCGTTAACAAAAACATTAGAGAAGCGCGGTTGTGCATTTACATGAATGCCCTCAATGTTCAAGTTCATAGCATTAACCGTCTTAGCCGGTAACATAACAGGTGCACAACCTAACAACAAAAGAGAATCAAAATCAAACAACAACGAAATTGTATTCTCAGAAAGACAAAAAAGAGAAAAGGAAAGGGGCAAAAATGGAAATGAATATTTTACCAGTTTTCTTACGAGAATCTGAAGGGGTATGATAATGACGAGGCAGAAAAACACCAGTTCCACCAGAAACCCTTTTGGCAGAAGATCCACCCGGAACCATGACCCGAAACCCGGACCCGGATCCACCATATTGAACTCTTTGATTCTGCTGAGACTGAAAAGACAAAGGAACGTTACATCTTCCAGATTCATAACCAAGTTCACGCCTTCTGTTTTGTATCAGTAACTGTTGTTGCTGAATCAACCAATTAGGATTTTGATTCGTTTCCCTTTCATAAACAAAACCACACTCTTGCTTCTTTTTCACTTCTCGTTCAACCTATACAACCAAAAAAACAACAAATTAATTACAACCCTTCGAATGTTAGTTCATAAAAAACAAATTAAGATTTGGTTTTTGTTGAAGAAGCTTTTACCTGGTTGAAACTTTGATTGGAGAAAATGTTAGCATTTGTGGGACCCACTTGGTTGTTGTTCATTTTTAACCTTGCAACTTGTCCTGCAGCAGCGTAGATAACTTCCCAAGGGTCGTTAAACGGCGCCGTTACCGGCGACGGAACACGAGAATTTCCGTTGGGGCTACCGGAGCCGGAGCTGTTGCTACGACCCGACCAACTACCGATTCCACTAAGCGTAGACTGAGGTGACCCGGCTAAGTCACGGGTTTTGGTGGGTGGTGTGGTACTGAGTTGTGAGCGAGTTTCGTTAAGTGTTGACTGACTGAGTCGTTGAGTTAAGCCTGCGAAGAAGTTTTCTTCTTCGTCACTGCTTTCTGTTGATTCTGGCGAGGATAGTTCGAACTCGTAGGGGAACTCGGAGGGGAAGTTTAATGTGGCGTCGAACTCGGGTGGTGACCAGAGTGGTTGTTTTGCCATTGATTCTGTTTTGTGATGGTTCGAAGGAATTAAGGAAGTTTGAGAGAGAGAGAGAAGAAGAAAGGAGTTGGAGGAGAGAATGTGGAAGACAATCTGCTTTTATTAAGGTTTCACAAGGAAGTTTAAAGGCAGTGTCAATTTTGTAATATTTAAATATTTATTAATAGTGAGAAAATGAGATTGTGTGTGAAGAGTGGAAAATAATAAAGGAGGGTGTGCAGTTTATGAGAAAAACTGTAGTGGCCCAGTGGTTGGAGACATTTGTCCCTATTATTGCATGCATAACCCACCTGCCATTTGTCCCCTCCACCCCACACCACTCTTCTTTAATTATCTCTTCTAGCTTATCCACCGCAATACTCTATATCACATTACTAAACTCCAATTTTAACACCAAATTACTTCACTTTCTATATTATTTTATTAATAATTAATTTTAATGAACCTAAAAACCTTTCAAGAGATCCAATATTTAATATTTAAAGATAAAAAATAATTGAGATAATACTACTATCAATCAAGAAAGGATATTTATTTTTTACGGCTATGCCTCTACTAAGCTAGGGTTTAATCGTTTGAAAATCAAAGTTTTGGATTTGTGCATAAATAAGGTATCTAGTGTTCTATTATCGTACCTGGAGGACTGGTCCCACTCTCCAGTCTTATGTTGTTTCTCTAGTTGTTTTTACTAGTTGTTTTTAAGTAGGAATTTATTAAGTTTTGGCGTTTGGTCAGATTCATTCACTATGGGGGTGTTTACATTTTTAGGTTTTTCGAGTCTTATTTTGAATTAGTGTTCTATTTTTTGAATAGTGATCGACCTGCCGCTGATGCTGGCTTTTATTTTATGCAAATTCAAAAGATGGGTGGGGTGGGGTCGATTTATATGTTATGATTTGGACAATATTCGAATTAAAAGAAGATTGACTTTTTGTTTGCTGGCAAATTTAAACAACATTAGTTAGATGCACGGTGATACCGTCACTATGCCTGCATATGGAGGATGATTCCATTTGCACCTTTATTCATTTTTTTAAATATTATTATTATATAACGATTAGTCATTATAAATATATTATTATGCCCTTCTCAGCGTGTTGTGTAATTCAGCTATTTGAACAACCAATTCTCCCCGATAATATCATCTTAAATATAATTAATTACTTCTATATTCTTCGCTTAAGAGTTATGACATGTAATTTAGCTTTTCGTTTGAAGGACACATATTTTTTTTAAATAATAACATTATCTAGAATCTTAAATCATGTAATTTCACTCCAACATTAATCATAAATCTTAAATATATCATTAGTTAAATTTGAAGAAAAAACACTGAGCCTTTTGGCTTATGAATATATCCTTTGACCTTGTGTATTTAGTTTTCTTGTGAAACGGACAAAATTACTTATTATTTGCGGCACAAGGGATAAGAATTAGCATTTTACATCATTAGGAAGAATCAAATCCTTTGTACCAAAGAAAAGAAGAAAGAATCGTATCCAAAGCTATCTGATTCGTAATGCTACCAGAACGATGTTTCGTTTTTTCTACACAGCAAGGTTCCAAGCAAGCGTTCCCGTTTACATACTCCAAATATTTGCTGCCATTATTTTTCATTTATAGAGAATTAAATCGATACAGATTTTTTGGATTGGACAATTCATTCTTTTTTCTTCATAATTACACGCCACAAAGAATGTCTATCACAATCCGCTAAGAATAACTACTACTTGTTTCACAATTTGTACAAAAAATGTTTTAAAATTAATGATTTTTCTAATGTTCAATTAATTATTTTTTTAATTGTCATTTAATTAGTTAGTCACTTCAAAATTAATATCTTCCATTTTATATTTGTAATAATTATGAACAAATAAATATTTGACAAATATAATCCAACAAAAAGTAATATTTTTTGCTTATTTATTTATTTTTATTAATGTGTAAAATATTCAAATAAGTTATTAATTATTATACAAATTACTATTAATCGAAAAAACATGGTAACAAGTCTCGACAACAAATTCAAACTAAAAATGTCACTTCCATTAATTAACTCTTCTTTATAGTTGAGAGTGTATCCCTATTTTTTATTCTCTTAGTTTTATCCTTATATTTCAAATTTTATTTCTCTATTGAACCATGGTTCTTTAGACGTATGAATATCTCTTTTGATTTTGACTAACAAAATTTATCTTCTTTTGATTTTGATTAATAAAATTTATCTCGATGAAATACAAGTTTTTCTTAAAATTAAACATTAGGGTAGGGATTGGGTATTAATACTCATATTGCACCAGAGTCAAATACATAATGATTGTTAAATTATTTTTATGAATTGATAAATCTTATTTTTTATCCTATAATAATTATTGCATTTGATAATTTCTTTTTATTAAAGAATGATTTGAGAGAAAATTTATGTGAGTTGGATTTCAATAACACCTACAATAATAAATTAAATATGAGTTATTTAAGTATGATCAATTTAAAACAACTCATTTATTTTTATTTCAATAATAAAACTCTTAATACATCCTACTGCTTACACCACATATTAATATTTTACCATTGAAAAATGATAATTTGATTACTTTAGGTTGTTTTTATAGTTTTGAAAAACTATTTTAAAATAAATTTATGTCACCAAATATATTGATGAGTTGAATTGCGGACTACGTCGCTCTTTTTAAAAAGTTTTGTGACACTGTACAAATTGTACAATGCAGACTATCCGTATGAGACAAACTGTATTGAAGTTCTACTGCACTGTAAAAAAAATTGTTTTAGAATTACACTTTCAATATGGCTGTTAATGGTTGTCACCCGTAATATGGTATTGTGACCACTCGAAATAAATAAAATGAGATGAATCAGAAAGCGAGAAGTAAAGAAAAAACTCGAATTTCACTGTACTTTGATGTGTTTTTTCAATTGAACAAAGTCCTCTATTTATAGAGGATATTTGCAACTGAATGAGAGAAAATTGTGTGATACATAAAATTAAGTATTCCTTAGGCACACCCCAATTGACATACCACAACCTTATAAACACTATCAGCGTATCAAAATTTATACGTACTTATAAAATAATTTTGTATATTTGTCAAATAGTAGAGTTAGTGTAATGGTTCAGCCAACAAATATAAAGGTCTGAAGTGAAATTCCTAAGTTAGAATTTTTAAACATAAAAGATAAAATATACAATTAAATATATTAAGTAAATGTATTTTTTGATTGATCAATATTAAATTATTTAATTAATAACAAAGTTGTTAGTAAATGAATAAAAAATTGAATTGATTACTGATATAAGAGAGTTATAGAATAGACGGATAAAGAGATTATTAATTTAATTTCTCATCTTCAACAAATATGAAAAATATTAATCTTGATTACTAACGTTGATCATTGTAAAAAAAAGTTGCTAATAAAATTACTATTATTAGTTTTTAAGATATGAATAATATTAAAACTATTTATTTAATTAAAATTTAATTTAAGGCATGAGGTAGTTAGTTTGTTGGCAACCTCTTGGACCACCTTAAGTAGGGTGTATTTGGTTCAATCGAGGGAGAGCATGAATTTTAATGGAGGGGAATGAAATTGATTCAAATGATGAGAAAAATGAAATTTTAGTGGTTTTGTGTTTGATTTAAAAATAAAAAATATATTTTAAATTGTTTTTTAATTAAATAGAATTTCTCCTCTTCAAATTTCTAAAAACAAATGAAAGGAGAATAAAAACTATGTTATAAAGAATTTTGTTTATCTCTCTCCTTTCTTAAAAAATAATCAAACCTAATTCATCAAAAATATTTCATCCCCTCTTATTTTCTCCTCTGAGGCATATCTTCAATCTAAAGTGTCTGCAATGCAGAGTAAAAATAGTCAAAATTAAGAACTTATGATATCCAAATCTTAAAGCTTCATAAATTATGGTATATTCACTTATGCTTGCTTGCTGATAAGGTCTTATACGTTTTCAAACAGTGGAATGACTTTACTTTTCTTTCGTATAGCGCCTGTTGACGAGCATGCCAATCACAATTCACAATCGCGCCGCAAATAAGTGGAAATGGAATACTCGCTTATTTCATCATAATTAAGATAAATAAATAATTATTCTTGTTAATTATTTTTTATTTTTTTTATTAAATATTACATTAAACAGTATTAATCAAATAATATAATAAAAAAAAGTATTGAAAATTAAAAAAGTCATTATTTTTTTTTTATTTTTAAATAGGTCAACTATGTTGAGACATATGAAATAATCGGAAGCATATTTCTTTGAGCCCCACACTTGTGATTATAATAAGGGATAAGGCATGCTTGATAATTAAATTTACGCATGATCGCATAAATTATCTATACTTTGAAGAAAGTCAACAGATGTTTTGAAATATATCTTATTTATCTAAAGTTGTTGTTATTGAATCAATTCTTATGGGAGTTCCATGTAAAATTTCAGAAAACATAATAGAGAAAGAGGAGGCGTGAGTGGTTCATCCTTTATTTGAGAATTGTAAGATTTCAATTACTTCAATTGCAGACTCTCTATATCAAACAATATCTCACATAGCTTATTTTAGTAATTCGAAATATTGTATGGTTGGAGTGCTATGATGTAGTAGTATAATTCTAATATAAGGTAAAATGACTTGAATTGGTTGAGTTTTTTTCTTCTTCTTTAAATTGAACCAACTCAAAATGGTGATGGGTGGTAGGACCCGAGGGATATTACTTCATAAAAAAAATCATATAATTATAAGACTTTATTTTTAATGAAAAATTCAACAATTATACTCAATCTAGTATTTAAAATATTAACACTTAAATTTAATGAAAATATTTTGTTAGAGTTAGTTTTAGATGTCAATAATTTTTTATTGGTTATTATTTGTATTATAACATTTATTATTATTTATATAGTAATATGATTTATTTTAATTTATTATGTGAATTTATTGAAAGTATAATAAATTTTTTAGAATAGTTAGTATTTTTAATGGAATATTAAGTGCGACTTCATCGTTAGACCCTATTAAACATAATTACACTACTCTAAAAGTGTATGTAGTCAAATTTTAAAGTCAAATGGAACAACAAAAATGCATAGAGATTATTATTGTTACAACATATGAGTTTGTGATGGTTGAATTAAGAGGATTAAAAATGGAAGAAAAAAATAAATTGAAAGAATAAACTTCTATTATTACTTGATGCTCAAGCAATTCAGCTTACATTAAGTATTTATATCAAATACTTTGTACAATATCTTCTTAAGAAACTCTTAACCTCCCTTTAACCACTTCTAACTACTTTTTTTTTTAAACAACTCTAATGATCATTAGGAATTACATATTTAACAATTATGTGAGTAGGCTAATAATCCAATCTTACAGATCGTATATACGAGATATCAAATCTTCACATATGTATAAATATTATAAGTAATATTTATACTAGATTGTTCCGCTATGAAAACATTACATAATAGTTATGCAAGTATCATTAACGATTCTCATGTGACCATAGTGAGTAGTATTTCGACTTAAAGTCACTATGATCCATAATAGGAGAGTTGTATACTTTGAGACCATAAAAAATCATCTATAACGGAACAATCATAATCGTGGTATTTAGGTTTAAAGTAAACCATATAGAGGAATCTAAGTGGTGTAAATATGATCTATCTTTCCTGCATAATAGGAATTGTGTCTTAGGTACAGGGATGAGAATAAGTTAGGTCGTCCGTTAGGGGCCTATGGCCTGACCTACTTATGGTCTGGTCTGGTCTGACCTATTTAATAAAAAGGTTAGACTCATACTATTTATTTATTATTATTATTATTATATTAATAATATTATTTCCTATTTTAAATTATATCAATTAGGAATCACTTAGTGAGCATTCCATACTCGGTAGCGATTCCATATTTGGTAGTCATTCTATATTCGATAGCCGTTCAATTAGTCAATCACTCAGTAGTTGTTTCATATTTGTTGAATATGTAATAATGAGTGTGTTTGTTTCAGAAAACAAAAATCTATTATTCGATGCAAAAAAATTATTTTTTAGGGTTTAAAGAATGTTTGTTTCATATTTTTTTTTAAAATTATTTTGTTAGAAAAATTATTTTTTGTTTAATATATATAGATATATACACTGATATTGGTATGTGGAGAGCATCATGTGGTATGAGTAGAACATTTAAATGTTTTAATGTGAATAAGGCTTTTAAATAAGCTTTAAAGTCAGGCCAGACCGAAAAAAAAAGCATATGATAAGCCGTAGTCCAGGCTTATGCCTAAAAAATAAATCGTAGGTCAGGTTCAGACATTTCAAAGTTTGGTCTGACTAACCTATTCCGACCCCTACTTAGGTATCTCAATTGAGTGAAATGTGTGTGACCACGTCAAAATGAAACAATATAAGATAATTGATACATTATGATTGCACATATATTCGGGAATTGAGAAACAAAATATTGGACGTAACAATGACGATTTTTTTTATGCTTTGTGTACAATTAACATATTTGGATGAAGAGACAATTAATTCACATTAAATATTGCTAGATATCACTAATTGTTTATAATATTAATTTAATACTTTATATTATTGTCATGAGTAAAATACATATGCCTCCACAATATGGTGAGAAAGAACACATGAGTACAATGCACATGCCTCGACGGTAGGATCAATCATGTACACCATGATATGTACTAGACTTGGTGTCTTTTATCGATCGAACGCAAAGAACAAGTACCAATCAAATCCCAGTGAGGCTTATTCGATGCATTTAAGAACATCCTAAATTATCTGAGAAGGACTAATAATTCGTTCTTAGTCAATGGTGGTGATGAATATATTCTTGCCTCTAATGCAACAAAGGATGTTGTTTGGATCAAAATGTTTATTGTTGAACTAGATACAATTCCTAACATTGCGGATTTGATTTACTTTTATTGTGATAATAATGGTACAATCACGCAATATAAGGAACCCGTATCTTACCAGATATCCAAACATATACTTCGACACTTCCATCTTATTTGAGAGATTATCAATAGAGATGTGAGGATTTGCAGACTTTCTACCTTAGATAATATTGTTGACCCATTTATGAAAGTGTTTGCTCATCATAAGCATGATGGTCATACTAGATTGATGGATATTATGAGTATGTCTAGTTGACTCTAGTATTAGTGAGAGATCGTTAGAGTTAACCCTATAGTTGAAGTGCAAAAGTCCCTAAAGTTGATGATTGACAGCAAATCAAATAATCCATTATTTGAGAGAAGGAGTAAACACGTTAATATTATATTTTATTTTTTAAGAGAACAAGTAAAAAAAAATAGGTTGAAGCTTATGTATATTGTATTACAAATGCGATATTTTTTTTGTTAGAAACCATGACAATAATGACGTCCATTGGTGTAGTTTACATAAATAATCTCAAACATTCAAGTTAATATTTGATTAAGGTGAATGTTGAGTTTAGAATGAAAGAAAACTTGATATTTTGATAGTGTGAAATTTATATAATATAAAATAGTCTAAAATAGGTGGTATTGATCTTGGGTCCGTCCTAAAATCCAAACCATAAGACGATTATTGTTAAATGATTGTCGTTTAAATTTTTTCACACATAAAAAAACAATAAATTATTTTACATAATTTTCATTATTAATTATTTAGCATTAATTATTATCATTAATATTAGTGGCTTGTATTGTAAAACTTTTAACTAAATAATTTTGTATTTTAAAATAATAACCTTATTCGTTAGAAAAATATAATTTAACTTGAATTTTTCATAGATTAAATTGTAGATTATTTGTAGAATTCTTAATATATGTTCTAACACATATATTAATATCACCTTTAAACTGTAAAACTCTATTTTGTGAAAGAAAAAAGAAAGTTATAAACCTTGATTGAAGCGCTCGTCAACTCACTTATTCTAATTTTTTCACTGGTGGACAAGAACAAAGAAAAATATATTATATATGCGGATCATGCTAATATTATGATATAGATTATTGATATCAAAAGTAAATTTTTTCTATTAAAATGTATAATATTTGAATTTTTAGTATATTTATTAAATATTTTATAAATAATATTTATATTTTAAAAATATAAAATACACATTTTCAAAATAAATACATAATCTTATTTTTAATATATTAGCAGGTGCTCTAAATACATATAACGATTTTCTTTATAAAAAAAAAAGAGAAGAATATTACATTTATTGCAATAAATCCCATTTGTCCCAATATCCACAAAAATCGCGTGACCAAATCCGAGTAATAATATAGGATTATTAATGCTTGCACGGGAAAATGACTTCTCTTTAATTTGCGTCGAAACAAAATACTAAACCCCACGTGGACATAATTATTTTTGAATTTAATTATTATATATTTTTAGTGTAAAAAATTATCATAATGATTATTTTAAAGATAACGTCATATATATATTTTTGATAATTTTTTTATAATTTAATAATTTAATGTTGTAATTAATAGATAATATAAAATATTTAATAATTATTGATAAAACTTTTAAAAGAGTATTTTGAAGTTTTGAAATAATATTACACAAAAGTGTGCACAACATTCAATAAAGTGTAAATTTAATGGCGGGAAATTGCCATAAATTAATGAGGTGTGCAAAAGGACAATACCGTTTATCAAAAGTCGACATGGTTGTGGCGGGAACTAATCACTGTTTTTTTTTTTTTTAATATATGGAAAAGCGAACTAATTACATAATAGATTGTATCGTTCCTTTGTGGTTGTGTGTTGGTCAGTGGCCACCATGTACTTCAAATTTTTTTTTTTTGTACTTGTTTTCCCTCATATTTTTTTAGTACTTAAAGGTACCAATTTAAGTGTTTTTTTTTTGTAAATTTATAATTTTTTAAATCAATATATTTAATATTTTATTGTTTAAAACATTATTTATTATTTATTTTTATACTTTTTATTTGTTATACTCAAAATATGTAAAAAAAATATTTTTATATTGAATTACATATATACCGATATATTTAATTATTTATAAGTATTAAGTATTTGTTTTTTTTAAATTGGTTGCTTGTTGAAAAAAAAACACATGCTTGCTCAAGTACACATGCCGACATGCGTGATGCGTCCACTCTGAATGGGCTGAGTTTTATTTAGCACATAGGTAACTAGTGAATCGTGAATTTCGATTTAATATAAAAAATATTCGTTAATGTTTAATTTTAAAAAATAACATCTATAATTGTTAAATTATTAAATATTCTATTTTATTATTTATTATTATAAAAATTAGCTATTTTTAATTTATTTAATACTAATATTATTAATATATCTCTATTTTAATTAAAAAAAATGATATTTTTTTTACTATTCTATTTTTTCGAATAAATATTTTGGTTGAGAATTATATAAAGTCATTTGAAAATTATAATAATTAAAATTTTAATTAATTGATACTGTTCTATTTTTCGGATGAATTATCTTAACTAATAACTAACATACTTTTCTTAGTTATTTTGACTATTGTACTTCTTCGATGAATTATTTTTAAAAAATTAATAAATTATGAAGAAAAAAACATTAAACAATCACATAAGAGAATACAATAATAATTTTATATCAATTTTTCTTAAATTTCAAAAATTTAATTATATAAATTCTAAAATTTTATTTATTTTAAATTATTTAATAAATATTATTAAGACATTTGTTAATATCTCATACAAAATTATATAACTAATTAAATGTTTAATATTTAAAATAATAATTCAACATAGTTAAATTATATTGTATATAAAATATTAAAAATAAACTACACGTAATTAACTATTTTAATTAATTAATTGTATTTTCAAGTACAAGTATTAGCGTTGTCGATAATTGAATTTCCTCTTTGGGTGGAGTTATCTTATCCTTTTAATAAAATAGAAAAAGAGAGAAATTGGCGCGAAAAGATGTATAGAGTTTGGCGCCTAAAAAGAAGAGAGCAGTCTGAGCCATCACTTCACATCAAATTATCTATCTGCTCTGCTCTCTCTTCTTTTCGAGTCAGCTTTAATACACATATGATGAGACACTACAAACCATATCTACATTTTTCGCCTTTTTTTTATACTATTATTTTTACTTTTTAATAAGTATTTTTATTTTTTTATTAAACACAGTTATAAAATATTTTAATGATATTTTATTTATTTATTTTTATTAATGACTTAAATAAAGAAATATAATAGAAAGTTTTGACTACTCATATATAGTTAGTTTTGACTTTTTATTAGTTGATCTCATTTTCGCTACTTTCTCGTGATATATTACATTCCCTCATTTTTTACATGATAAATTAATGGTTCACTTTTCATATTTTTATTTTTCTAATTGTATTTAAAATGTTATAAAGTACTAAATTCAAAAATTTCAATTCCATACATTTGAAAACTAGTATTTGTCAAAATATATAATCCATTCGTTACAAAATAAGGATTGATTAAGGTTTTTTTACATGTTAAAAAATATAATGATTAGAAAAAAATATATAATTATTTCATTAAATTATATTTTTTAATTATTAGTTAACTTTTTTTACTATTATTAAAATTGGTTCTTTGAAAATAAAACACACAACAATCATTGAATAATAGTTGAAAATAATTTATTACAATTCAAAATTAAAAATGACATTTATTTTAAAATAATATATTTTTTAAAATAATATTTATTGTAAAATGGAGGGAGTATTTAAAAACAGCTATATACTATATTTGTATTACATCACAAGATTAAGATCAAGACATTTGTGATTAAACAGGACAAATGCATTGCATGCAGAGCAACATCATAGATCCTCGAATTATGTAAGCATTGAATTTGGGTTTTTATATTATTGAAGAACACACACATTAATTCACCCTTTTACCCATGCATAGCTGAGAGTTCAAGACATAGATATATGATTCAGTATGAATGAGGAAATATAATAGTACAAAAGTAAAAGGCATCAAACAACAACAAAAGAGAGAAACATTATATACATATATGACTTAAGATAAGAAAAATCAAATATTTTGGATATTCTATTTCTTGTAATTTTTTTCTTTTTTCCTTATAGAATGTGGACCACCACTCTGCAAACTATGTGAAATATTAAAACGTACTCATATATGTGATTAAACAAATGGGTAACCGATTCCGGCAAGAGGACAATGATTCGTGTTAGGATGAACAATATATACATACTAGTGTAGGTGTCTTCATCTCTAACTTTTTATAACATGGGCTAATGTGATCTTACTTTTACTATTTTTTTCATATGAAAATTAATGTTGTCCACTATGTGCTACAGTCATGGGCAGCACCTATGACTCCACATGCCTCTACTTTTATTATTATATCCATCCACTTCGTTTCAACGTTATTTAATAGGTATTGCCAGAATTTCTAACTCAGTTACTTCTATATAGAAGATCCAAATTATGAAATACTAGTTTCTTATTCTTCATTGAAAATACCTTAGTTTTCAAAAAAAGAAAAGTTAATAAATATTTAAGTTGTATAAAAGAAATTATTTTCATGCATTAAAATACCAAGAGACACTAAAAAATTAAAAAGCTTAAAGTAAGTAAAATAAGGATGCTTACTTCCCAAAAATTCTAAAATAATCTAAAGCATTAATAAAAAATGATTTGTATAAATGAGATGCACAAATTAATGTAGTATACAAATTAACTTTTTTTAAATGTTAATATTAGTAATTAATTATTAATTTTGTTAGAGAGAGAAATTAAAATAATGATC
Organism: Cicer arietinum; assembly: GCF_000331145.2. Lineage (NCBI taxonomy): Eukaryota > Viridiplantae > Streptophyta > Magnoliopsida > Fabales > Fabaceae > Cicer > Cicer arietinum. The sequence goes on along the minus strand of NC_021165.2, from coordinate 1,351,222 downwards.
TCTTTGTGATTTCAATTGTTACTAGTCACCAAACTTCGGTATGACTCTCAATTAAGTTGAGTTTTATAAATTGCTTAGCAAATTACTAAATTGAAATGCTTGTGAATTCTAACAACAACAACCATTATGAATCAATACTTAAAAATTACTGAGAATTTTAACAACAAACAACAATACTTTTCATAAGTAATAGTTTATAATTTTATTATCTTTATAAATAAGACAACGATTTTAATTGATGTCAATTCAATACGTTATACATATTTATTTTTCTTAAATTTTATCGATCCAGTATGATTTAAATCATGAAAATAAAGATAACTATTAACGTCTATTTTTAAGAGACAACATTTGTAATCGTTAAAGTTTTAAATGTTTTTCAAATATAGTCTACAGTGGACCTAGTCCATATTAGAATTAAGGAGTGTTAAGAATAGACTCTATAAGACATGTTTTATAACACATTATATTTAATTGATTAACACTCTCGTGGATTTTACCAAATTATGTGGGTCTTATATGAATTTAATAGAATCTGTGTAGATTTCAATCAAATTTGGTGAAATATATTTAAATTTTAACCAATTAAATAGAATATTAACAAATGTGTATTAAATAGTGTATAGTTTGCATAATATATATTAGAATTTGCCTTCAAATGCAAAACAAAGTTTTAGAATTGTAAGAACTTAATAGTCCTTTCTATTTTTAATCCAATATTACCTCAATAAGTTGTTTTTTTTTTTCATTCTCTAATATTCAAATAAGAGATTTTTTTTTTTTTTATATACTTAGTTTTCTTTCGTGTTTTTTGTTGTTGAGAAAATGTACTGGCTTAGCGACGTTGCTTTGTTTTTCTATTTTATTGCGATGTTCTTTTGTTTCATATTAATATATCAACTTCGATTTAGTGCAAATTCAATCAGTGTTTACGGGATCTTCAACGTTATAGCTTCAGAGATATTAGTATTTCCGACACATTAATTTTATCTTATTTGTAGATATTTTGTTGTTTTATACTATTAATTTGAATGTTGTGAGTTTGTTTAAAATTTATCATTTTCGAATTTAGTGATTTCAAATTGTATTGTTCTTGATTGATGTAATTTTTATAATTTAAATGAATGAATACCATTTTTTAATAAAAAAAATTTAAATATGTTTTTAGACACTTTAAATATACCAACTTTCATTTTTAGTCTCTCTACAAAATTCTTTCAAACTTTGTTTTTTTTTGTTTTTTTTAATTTTTTGTTAACAATTTTTATTTTTTTTATAAAAGTTTACCTCGTATATATGTTCTAATTGGTATTTTTTAATGACATATCATTATCAAGAATTAAAAATATTATTAATTTAATAACTTAACTATTTAATCTTTAGTTTAATACTTAATTTGAATTTATAGATAAATAATAAAGATTTAAGATTAAGTAATTAAATTAATGATATTTTAAAATTTTATCAATAATGTTATAAAAAAAAGTCACTTGTAATATGTAATATAATTTTGTTATAAAAAATACAGACTAAAATAAATAATAAAAAATCTAAAATGACCAATGATTAAAACAATATTTTTAAAGGAACTAAAAATAAATATTAATACATTAAAGATTAAAAGCATTTTTTATAAAAAAAAAAAACTAAAACACTTCCAAAGGTTTACATTGAGATACCAAAGAAATATATCAATAGAAGGAAATTTAGGGTTGAATTCCCGCTATTAATATTTGTTCATCCTCTAACACACAAACCAAACCACTTACATATGTGTGTAAAAAAGTGTTAATTATACTACTATTAAATTAGAGTATAGTGGATAATTAAGAAAAATGAAGCTACTTAATCCAATCTAGTTAACGAGGGACATGTGTGATTGTTCCGCGGGGGAGAGAGACGGTGTGTCGGGGAACTCTGTTTTAGAAGATTCTTGGAAAAGTGATTTCCATTCCCATTTCCATTTCCACGACACAACACACAGAATCTATTCTATCACCGCTTTGACCAACTCACTTCTTTTTCATCTCCACCACCGTCATTCACAACACACAAAAATATAATATCACATTAATGACAAATTTTGTTTCAGGAAAACACGGCAATGACATGGCCACCAACACGCTTGCTCATAAAATTACAATTTTTTTTTTATAATATAGTTTCTATTTAATGAGCGTCACAACTTGATCCAGATTTCATGAAATAATTAAAACAATATTAAAAGCCGTGCCAAAATTGTGAAAGGCCCCAAAACCAGGGTTGCATCCCACTTATCTTTTCATCTCTTGCATGTGGGAGTCACATAAGTGTAATATAGTATAAAATATTTTTTATTTATATCATATAATATAATACATGCATTCATGCATTTAGAGTGAACTCAATTTTGCAGAATCAAGTGTAGCTATGAGAGGCAAAATGAGAAAGGATGCATTCAATACATTTTTAATGTAAAACAGGTCATGGATGAATGAATGTGTTCAATGAATAAATGACTACTACATCATATGCATTTATTAAGTAGACAACACCTGAACCAATCTTGTCTTCTCTATGTATGTGAGAGAATGGCATTACTACAATCATAGTGACCTACCTAGATTAATTTTGTACTCTGTCCTAAATGAAAAATAAATAAAAATAGTAATTCAAAAATTGATATATCAAACTTAATTTTTAATCAAATTCATCTATGTCATTGAACACATTGAATTTGCTCAGAATTACAAAGAAAATATGTGCTGAACAACAACAATTAGAAGAAAGTGAAAATAAAAATGATCACTAAATAATAAAGAAGCCACATTATAGAGTAAGAGAGGAAGAAAACAAATCACAACGTAAAACAAGGCATGCAGTTAGAATGTAAATAACTTTTTATTAACTTCACTTCAGGCAAAATAGTACAATGCAATTGAGTGCCGAATACAGTACAGTACCACAGTGACAGAGTTGTCTGACTCACATGTTTATTGGATAAAATAATAAATAGTTTACAATAAGATTATAATGAATTGATCATTACTATACATTTTTGACGAGTAATGAGTTCATACACATTGCATATAGCCCAGAAGAAGCCATTTTGAGAGGTTTTTACTGGGATACACAAGAACCTATGTATAGCAACTTACATACACAAGGAGTATGTTACATACGCAAAACAGGGAAAGAAAATCAAGAATCAGTATTGGAATGGATGGAAAGTTGCAGAGGAGGTTGATGATCGTTCTTGCTCTTTTCCAAAGATATCTGCTTTGGCAATGTAAAGAAAAATAATCGTTTCACATAACAATGTTCCATAAAGTTATTAACCAAGTAGAGTAAGAAGTAGGAACATAGGACTAAAATCTGATTTATGATATATAAATGAATAAACTATGGTCAGAGCTTCCATCAAATATTCTAAATAAAGATGATGGTGCCTGCACTGATCTTACATCGTATCAACCATCTTACATATAAAACATAAAACCAACAACAACTTGGTGATGACTTTAGGTATACAACGGATTAACTTACCAAGAGAAGATCCTCATCAGTACCGAAGGCCTTGCGAGCTTCTTGTAAAGACTTTGAAGATATCCTTTTATGTTTCCTGAAGAGTTTTCAAGGAATTTTGAATTTATCAAAGATGACTGATTAACTCTTATTGTAGGATCAAAATCAGAAGAGAAAAAAAATAGTAAATAGTTTATCCACTCAAACAATATTCAGATGTTTTCCATACTCCGGCAAATTGTTTAGGGAAATGAAAATAATAAATATAATTGAGCAATTTCAGTTGTTTTGTTATTTTTTGTCATCAGCAAATTCAGCTACGGTAAAAAGGAAATTTAGCTACTATGAATGTACCAATTAAGATAAGAAGGCAGCTTGAACCAATAGGCACCGAGGTTGTTGTAATCCAAGGCTTGTATTATAAACATATATGCGATAGAGGCACGGTTTGTATGCCATTGATACTATGAATCATGAACAAATGAGCTTTACACCAATTAGACATAAAAAATGTGTTTTGCATGGAGACTTGACCTAGAAGACATCTATGGAGCAACCTCCGGGCTTTGTTGTTCGGGAGGAATGAGGACCAGTTTGAAAATGTACAAATATAATAGGGTCTTAAAAAACATCTCTGAAGTTAGTTTGGGTGGTTCAACTAAGTCTTACAAATTTTTAGAATCATTAGTAGTGAAGTAGATGGCACAGTATTTTATACGTAATCATCTAATTTGTGTATCTATCTTGTGGTTATGCAGATGATATTATCATAATAGGAAGTGATCGTAATGGTATTCAGCATTTAAAAGAGCATATATTTTATTCTTTGAAACAAAAAACTTAGTCATTTGAAGTGATTGAAGTTGCTTAGTCAAAGTTTATAATTTCTATCTCTGAAAGAAAATATGCTCTTGATATTATTGGGGAAACCAGAATGCTAAACTGTAAACCAATATATACTACATGGATCCAAGTGTTAACCTTCTTTCAGAACAAGAAGAAATTTTCTCATATCCAAGTAGATATCAAATAATAATAGGAAAGCTAAATTATCTAACTATTAGTTATAACCAGACTAAACATTTTTTTGATGTCAATGTGGTAAGTCTATTCCTTAATTCTCCTGGAGTCGACCATTCAATAAAGTCAAATTTTTTAGATTTATTAAAGGACCATCGAGGATTAAGGCTATAAGGATATTGTTGTCTATACTATTGCGAAATGGGTTGGATCTCCTTATATTAGAATATCCGCCTTAGGATATTGTATTCTCCTTGGAAGAAGTCCCATTTAACAAAATGTCGATACAAATCAAGTGTTGAAACATAATACTTGGCTATGACTCATACGGTTGTAACGACTCATAAAGGAGTTGAAATTATGTGATTGGAATTGTAAAATAATTTGTGATAATCAAGCCGTTTTTTGTATTGCATCCAACCTTCCATGGATGAACCGAACATATAGAGATCGATTGTAATTTCATTCATGAGATGATCGCTTATGGAGAAATTAGCACAAACTTTATTATTCTTTCTCTCCTCTCCTTATCTAAAACACCATAACTTCACCAAGGTGATTGTTGGAAATTAAATATCTCAATTATTGTACTACTTTCAAAGTTGCATGTATCAGGATTTATTGTATTTTAGAAAATTGAGTTAGCTTAATTATTCTTTTTGAAAATTTATTTTTTATATATAAATATCATTCTGTTGTGTTTGTTCACTCACTCTATCCTATTCAGAAATTCTCATCAAATATTGGTCTCTCTTAAGTGATATTAATAAGGATAAAACATTAATGCACAATTGTTTTTTAAATAATACGAGATATCACCCAGTTATAGAAAGAAGGAAAAGACGATACCTAGAGCTAGCAGGATCTCTAATCTCAAACATATCTGCTCCAGCATCAAAGCCACATATCAACACATAGTGACCTGTCAATAGAAGAATATTTTTACTCAGTAATTGACTTTTTCAATTTATAAATTTCAAAATGTTAGAATGAATAATAAATTTATAATATTTGAAGTATATCCTTTTTGGTCTTGAATGGTCGGTTTTATAAAGTCACACCAGAATCTGACTAATCAAGTCAAGCCACTTAAAGGAGAAACACTACTAACATCTATTTTTTCCACTCACAAGACTCAAATTCGAGACCACGTTTAAGGGTAACCAAGATCCTTGTCCTTCAAGTCAAGGGGTTTCACATAAGCCAATGAGTTTACAACGTTTGAAGGATTTAAGCGCTCATCTGATCTAGAAGGTGAGTCAGTCTTGACTTAATATTTTGTGATTTAAAGTAGAAAATTATAGTTCAGAGTGTTGCGGATATGAAAACTACAGTTATAAGTTGACAAAATCCTTGCAGATTGCTGCAGACACCAGAGTTGATGCGATTTTCATATTTAACTCATCAACAAAAGTGCAAAAATTTTCTCTGTTGAAATAACTTATTTTGTTTTTAAAACAAAAGTACTTACAGGATATTAGGTTTAGTTAAATTCAAATATAAGATCTTCAACGTGAATTAGATAGAAAGGCATACTCAGGAATGTAGAATTGTCTAAAAGTACTCGCACTTTGAACATTTCTCTCACATAAGACTAACTTTACAAATATAAAATTTTAAAATCAGATTTAACTCTCTTCGTTAAGGAAGTTGAGTGAAATGCCACGGAAATGTTTACTTCCCATTTCCTTTGATTGAAAACTGAAATATAATAATTTATTAATATGTTTGTCTAAACTAATTATATAAAGTCACAATACATGCACGCCACATGCACTAACTAAATAAATCAAAAGGAATGCCAATAGCATATTTGTAACAGAATAACTTCCATTTAAAGAATGCATGCAAAGTGTATACAAATAAGTTAAAGCAAAAATATCAATGCTCACCTGTGTAGTCAGAGTTATTGCAGAAGATGCCAGGGACATGAACATCTTGCCCTGCATGACTGAAACAGAACCTTTTCAGTAGTAGATATAACTAAAGAATATGACATTGTTGTAAATTATTGTGAAAGAAGAAAACAAAACAGTGAAGAATTCAATTACACCTGAGGTGACAAACTTTATAATAATATAGCATTGAATGAATAGACTTGATTTACCTCAGGTGCTATCTAAAAGTTGGTAATAGCACTTGGAGTATGTAAATTTTGTAAATGTTGTGGAGTTACTGTTATTTTAAGTGTTAAAGCAAAATAAGTGTTAGAATATTAGAAAATATCTTATGATATATATTATATTATAATAGAGTATCTTGAATTATTCCCTATGATCAATTTATAATCATAGGGATATCTTAGAATATCTCTCATTATTATTATGATTTATTCTTGATTTAGGATTGAGTCTATGTTTCTCTATAAATAGATATTAGTATTGAGTCTTTTGTAATCAAGTTAGCATAAAACTATTATCAATAATATTCAAACCCTTATTATTTTCTCTTCTCCTTTTCTCTAAAATCCCACAACTTCAACATGGTATCTAGAGCCTATTTCGATCCTCCTTGAACGATCTTGTCTCTATTCCGGTGCTGAGTTCCCACCAATTAGGGAATATAATCATAGTTTCTCTTTTCTAACATTCCAACATTCAGTGAGATTTTTTTCCGCTAAACCGTGTCCCAATTCCGATTTACCCATTCTTTGTAGCTTTTCGTTTATTTTCAGCAGATCAGTCGCATCACTGTTCATCGTGCGGTACTATTCACCGCGCAAAAAAAAAATAAAAATTGTGGTGTCCTTGGGAAGTAGACCGTGGGATCAGATTTTTGGTGGAGGAAACTCTCCAGCCTTTATGAGTGGACTCTTAGCTGATATGTTTGGAAGATTTGCAATTCAATTGATGGGATTCTTCTTGGTGCACGATTATTCTCTCTTCGATGGTTCCAGATCTGCCCTTACTCTCCAATATTGATCAACGAAAATATGTGTCATTGTTCAAACAGCCGTTATCTCTCCTGTTTTGGACGCTTTTTCTTATTCCGTTGATTGATCATGGCTTCGTTTCGTTAGAGTCGCGCTGCTTCTTCTTCGATGTTTGTCATGCAATTTAGTTATTATTAATAGATTATAACAGTGGCTTATATTCCCACCGACGATCATTCTGGTGGTGTCCCCTTTTCCACATATGAATCATATTAGTGATGACTTCTTCCTCCGTTGATAGTTATTTTGACGGTGTCTTTTATTTTCATGACTTACTTTATCTTGGCAATTTGTCCCAAATGCACTGGCCTTGCCTTTCTCTCCTTGAAGCACGCCTATCTCTCCTTGAAGCAGATTCAAGTTTAAATATTTTGAGTCTCCATTATTATTGGTTTGAAGCTTCCAAATACAGTTTTTTAGAAGAACGGAGCTTACTTTGTTCAATTGCTTACCATGAATTTCTCTCAGGCTGATGATCAAGCAGACTATCTGGCTAGACTATATTTATAGCAATTCTCTCCGACTTCACATGCATCCCTGAGTTGCCTCTCCATATTTTTTATTATTTTGTGGAGCAAAACATTGTTTTCTTGTAGCAAACTAAAGCTTAGTAAGCTTTAACTTGAGGGGGAGTGTTAGAATATTAGAAAATATTTTATAATATATATTATATTATAATAGAGTATCTTGAATTATTCCCTATGATCAATTTATAATCATAGAGATATCTTATAATATCTCTCATTATTATTATGATTTATTCTTGATTTAGGATTGAGTCTATGTTTCTCTATAAATAGATATTAGTATTGAGTCTTTTGTAATCAAGTTAGCATAAAACTATTATCAATAATATTCAAACCTTTATTATTTTCTCTTTTTCTTTCCTCTAAAATCCCACAACTTCAACAATAAGCTAAGAAGGTATTAGAAGAAACCTCTACCTCAATTTACTGTGATCAACTAATGCAATGGCTATATATTTCCCAGACAATATGAGAAAGGAAATCTCTTGCTCACTAATTGACCTGCACTGTAATAAGATGGAAATGTTTGTGGACAACTTATACCGAAGCAAAAAATAGTAAGCAAATAAAATATCTGCAGAAAGAAGAAAAGATAAATAAGGTTAAAGTTCTACTTGTCAATATCTTCTAATCCAAATAAACTTTCCAGAACGCCATTTTAGAAGCTGTCTAATTCCTAATCCATCATACTTAATGTATGAAGTAAAAGTATAACTGATTTTACACCCTTTAATTATTTCCTACCAAGATGAAAGTAAAAACAAAAGTATAAAACATTAATTGAAAGAAACAATATGATAACATTTTCCTTCTCTTCTTCCATAGGAGACTATCTAAAAACTTAGAATTATACTTGGATCCAATAATAAAGGTGAAGCATACCTGTATATCAATTCCAGCCTCCATTGCTTCCTGAAACAGCATATCCACCCTTTCTAGATCATTAGGCAATTCCTCCTACACAACATTTAAAACAAAATCTTCTCAACTTAGTGTAATCAATCAAAAGTAGCAAATGCATGCTAAACCTAGAGCAAAGTTCTTTCTGAATCTCCAATAAACCAACATCGAAAGTGACATAACCTTTAGAGCAAAGTTCTTTCTGAAAGCATAAAACCAATATGCCATAACCTTTAAACTGGTATCCTTTCCACTCTACTGATAAGTATCGAATCACTTGTGAAACTCTATCTTAAAAGCTACTAATCCGGTATCGAATATAAGCAAAAAAGTAATCATTTTTTTGGTCTCAAATATAAGTAAATATAATTTACTTTGACTCTATTTAACAATGTCTACCCTAAAATACCCTTCGATTAGTATAAGACTTATTTTCCAATAACTCTTTTATTCTCATGGAAAAAGTTTCCATGGAGAGCACTTTTGAGAATACCCTAATTTTTTATGAAATCAAGAAGGTTAATTGCATGTAACTATATTTATTAATAAGTGTAAAATTAGTTATTTTTTCTTATAATCAAGACAAGAGAGAGTAGCTATCAAGGGGGAAGAACCGAACCACTTACATACTTCACCATGCATCACATACTACTTGATGTGAGCCTTGGGCACCCCATAATACCCAAGTTCCTATCATCAACAATGATTAATAATAAGACCTAAGGCCAATCACATATATATATTTTAGGCAAAAACAAGGTCATTTTTCTTTTAAAATTGGCAAATCACCTAACCATATGACAAATGTTCTCTTGGATGATATTCCTATATGAATATATCTCCAATCTATATATCAACAACTCATAAAAAAAAGCTTATATCTTCAATTTGTTCAATTTACAGACATGAGTGTGCACCATGCAAAGACGTAATGAATCAGAAAAAACTCCCATTTGGTTCTCAGGACATAATTTACTCCTCAAGATTATCACATCAATTTACTCTTCACATCATAATTTTGTGTCATCAAAATAGTTCATGTTACTGTTGCAATTACCAGAAATCATACTTTTAGGACAAAATTGGGGGTTTACTCAAACATTAAAGAGCTTGTAAGCACCTTGTAAAAGGATTCAACACAATAGTTTGGGTTCGCACCAAATGTCACTGTGAAGTAGGAAAAAGTAACAGAAAATCTCTGTAACAAATATGCCAAATCAACAGTCCAAATGCTGCAAAACAGTAGTCAATAGTGAAATCAGTCAGAAGTCCATCACATGTTTTCATATTGAATTATGAAATCCATCTGGATTTTTTGGGGGGGAGGGTGCACATGAAATTAATCTGTTTTAGTATTTGATCAGTTCAGACCAATAGAAAATTAAATGCTGTTGTTGACACTCGACGACATAATCCAGAAAAGTTAACAACAATTTAAATAAAGAATGTTTATTTTCCTATTTCTCACCCTTCTCGAACAATCTGTTATTCACTTTTGTTTGTAACTCAAGTCCTGAACAGTGGAAGCAAAGACAAAGGTTATGTGCAGAACCATACCTTTTTAATTCTTATACTTTCAATTTTCTATTTCCATACCATCAGTATATGATGACCAACTTTAAGTTGGTTTCTGAACTTTAACCAGCAATAATAAGGATTTTGTCATTTTATGATTGGTTTAGGTACTTTCCAACTAAAATAAAACCATTGTATTACAAGAACCAAAAAGAATAAGGAGATCTTCATCTAAGTCCAGTTAATTAACATGGAACCACCCAATAGCTCTAACGCCACATCTTGATCTTAAACCTTGAGACATTAAGTCTAGAGATCTTTTCCACTTACAATGTCCTTACTGTGTCCATTATTTCTAATGCAGGATTTCAATACTCACATATATCTCAAACTAGGATTCCTAGCTTATCTCCCCCTCAAGTGTGAGTATCGCACACATACACTGTAAAGTAGAAGCCTTTCATGCATTCAACGGTGTCAGCTGTTACCAGAGTGAACCCACACCCAAGAGTCATCTCTCCTCCAAATTGGGCCACTCATGCTCTCTTCATACTTGTCCCTACTCGGCCATTGACTCTAATATCATTTGTCGAGTAGGAGCCAAAAACACTAGAGATATCTACATCCAAACACCCAAAAGCTTATATTTTTGGGAGGGTTATTTTATGACATGATATCAAAGCATTTTATGACATGATATCAAAGCATTTTTATGACCAAGTGGTCAAAATTTAATTTATCACATGATGTTGAAGCCTTTCATGTTGAATTCAAGCACAACCCAGGGGCTTGTGCATTATCCACAGTTCAAGCCCGAACCACAGGGGTCTTTGCATGAGAGGTGTTAGCAATATAATAAAATCATTCAAGTACTCAACTACCTTAACTTAATAGCTCAAGCTTTTGGGATAGTTGGTTCTGGACAAAATTTTACCAAGAAAATGCATCATAAAACATCAACAACAACAATGGAATTACATAATAATGATATAGATATATAATATATTAAAAAAAAGATAAGCTGATTATCTTTAGGTGACAAGGTGGGGGAGAAGTAACTTGCAAATTACAATTATGGGCTAAATAAATAAAAGCGGAAGGGGGAAGGCTATATTTACTGTTACTATATTGATCACAATGCAGCTACTACATGAATTAATCTAGAAATTTTGACAATACCAGTAAGGCAATAACAAGTATACAACATACTAAAATAAAGTTATAGCTGGATAATTTGATTATCTTTAGGTGACAAGAGGTGAAATGTAAAAATCAATTGACTAGTATTACTATATTAATCCAAGCATAGAAAAATACATTTATTTAGGCCATAAAATTTGATGATACCTTGGTCCAAAATGTAATGTAAAGTTAATAAGAAACCCTGCCACCTAATTAACATTCTAAGATTTTGTCAATAATTTCAATTAAATAAAAACATGGAGGAGAAGATATATACTTGCATAGTCACAGTCTTGCAGTGTATATTCTCACAACTTTGAGCGAAACTCACAGTTAGTCCCACACATGGTTGTCAGTGTGCCTACCCTAGTATAAGGGCTTCAATTTTCTTAACCTATTAAAAGTGTCTGAACCACACATCCTTCTTAGTTGCATTAGACATAATAATGTGTATATCATCTAGGATCTTCAAGGATGCCATATATAACATAGTAATTAGTAACGACAATATCTAGTAGAGTGAAAAATGACCTAGTTGTGGAGCATAGTTCAGCCAGTGCTTGAATATCGCAATTGTTGTCACCAATAGTTTTCAGAACCATTAATATACAAGCAAGGCCACAATCCCATGTATATATTTGATTTATGTGAGGTACCTACAGCATGATTGGAAATAACTTCACAACAGTACAATCAATAAAAAATATTTGCAGTACAAAATTTCAGCCATTAATCACATTCTCTTACTTCAATGAAAAGTGAACGCCGTAGCGAAGGAGGATGAGAATCTATGTTACATGATGAATGCTGATACAGGTATGGTTCTATCACACTCAAATTTTCTCCTTTTATTTCTCTTTCATCTTCCGGCTTAAGAATCTTGTTGAATAGCAAGTATATGGGCCACATCAATAACCAAATTGAATATGTACAATCTTTACTTACAAAAGAGAGCTAAGGAAATCAAAATAGTCGAAAGAGGGTAAATGAGCAGTTCTTGTAGTGTATGTGGAGTCCCAACCAAATTGATAGAGTTGCAGTATATACCTACCTGCGGCAGCTTTAAATGAAAATGATTAGACATCAGGCATAGAATTCTTTCAAATTCTTTGTAGTTAGGATCCCCTATTAAGTATCATGTTTATAATATGCAAGAATCAAGTTTACTTATGAGAAGATATTTGAATAGAATCTCTAACAAGTAGCTTTTGTGTTAGGTTGTGAATATTTATGCTAAAAGTTTGATTACAAACTTCACAGATTCTAAACATAAATCCTTTTTACCTCAAACCCAATTTTAACCAGAATCAGTTTTACAAAATCATCTAAAATCAAGTTTGCAAATGCGGATTCAAACACACTAGCACAGGATGCCCTATTAATCCCAAGATTCAATATGCTTTGCTATTTTGGTCCTTAGCAGGGGAATCCTTACAAGCATGCCTGTCAGACTAATCCATCGCAGCTTTAAGGGTGTGTTTGAATTTGTGGTATAGGGAGGAATGAAGTGGAATTGTCTAGTTAAATTTTAAAAATGGGTGTTATCCTATTTCATTTCATTCTACCCTATACCAACAATCCAAACATACCCTTATCCTATTTTTTTAAGAAATGCTTAAATATAATTTTAGTCATTTATCTTTTAACGAATATTTGTTTTGGTCCTTTATCTTTTTTATTAATTTTGGTGCTTTATATTTTGTAAGCGATGTATTTTAGTCCTTGTCACAATCACAACAAAAGCTATAACACCATCTAGTCATTGAAATCCCTTATAACAATATGTATCCACCACAATAATTCTTTCAAAAAAACATCTATTTAACCTCATAATAGGCTTACACTTGAAAAAACTCTTCTTGCATGCTTTGAAACATATATAAACTCTTTCATATGAAGGATATTTATCAGAGTTCTCTATATTTTCATCTCGTCCATGTTAATATTGCACACTTGACTTTACAACTGATCCAAAGTTAAATCTCAATAGTTCATGAAAATAATCATACATTTGTTTGGAAAGGGTATGGTAAAAATGACTAACATTCATCATTTACCAAAGATAAAGCACGAAAGTGAATAAAAAAAAAGATAAATGACTAAAACGAATATTTGATAAAAGATATAGGACCAAAAATTATATTTAAGTATTTAAGAAAATAGCCTAATCCTAGTGTCAAAAATCAAATTTTCGAACATAAGAAAATTGTAATTGCTTCTCTCATCTTGCCTCTCCTAACAATTTCCTTCTGCAAAGAAATCAACACAGGATGATTTTTATTAACAGCAAAAAAGGATTCATGCCTGACACCAAAATTCTCATTCAGAATTTCCTCTTTTACAAATTATATTTTTTTTCCAATGAAATGATTGATTTGAAAATGGAAATCAGCAAATTCTCAAAACAAGTCCAAATGCAATAAAATTTCAACAGTTTCATCGAGGTATGTTTACTCCAAAACAACAACATAATCTAATTCGATTACTGAACTAATTGATATATCATCAGCGAATTAAACCAAAATAATAATAATAAAACAATCAATTAATCAACGAATTAGTTTCATGTGAAAAATTGGAATGAAGATGACGGAGATGAGATGAAATTGAACTTACAAGGGGGCGGTGAAGAAGGCGCGTGAGCGCGCGTTCAAGCGAAGACAAACGGGTTCGAGTAATTCGTTGGTTGGTGCCTTTTTTTTTTAGTCCTTTTGTTAATTTTCTTTAACAGCTTTTGTTTAATTTGATGAGAACAATTATTTGGCTTTTGTTTTGTTTTGTTTGTCCCTTATCTACTCCGTCATGTTACGTGATCTCACTCCCGTCCATCACGTTTTCTTCTCCTACTTCTTTCCATTTCTCGAGTGTGTCGATTTCTTTTAATGAATAACAATTAATTTATATAACTGCAAGTTTTGAATTCTAATTTGAATATAATAAACAACTCTAACGTGTATTTGTGTAAATATACATTTGGTTTTCAACTGCAATTAGTATTTTTTTGGCTCAACAGAAACCATTATTCTCAAAATAATAGTCAAATAAACAAAAAAAAAAAAATTATCTCAAAATAATTTTTACTTAGTTTTTAATATAATTTTAATTATTTTTTATATTGTTAAATGCATCACTCATAAGTTATTATTTTCTATTTTTCATTTGATGACAATAAAAATTATTACGGTGTAAAAGTTCGAGTGTTTATCAAATTTAATAAAGTCGCCGATAAAGTTTATTTAAAATAGTAAAACGTTGAAAATTCTTAAAAAAATAAAAATGGTCTTTCCAAGTTTAAGAATTAATTCTTAATTCGATTATGCGCAACAACAAATATATTAACATCCTATAACATCGTTTAAAAAATATACATGTAATTAATTGTGTAAAATTCATGTTAATTTAAAAAATATTTATTTTCTTCTTATTAGTAAATACAAATATAAATTATTATTTTTTTATAAATGTGATATTGCGATAAAATTGTGCTGAAAATAAAAGAGAAAAAAATAAATTTTATTATTGTATTTAACAAAATTGTGATATGGTGAAATGATTAACTGCGACCATTAATTTGAGATAGAGGGAGTAATATTTATTGATGGCAAAGTTGGATTAACACATAGGGAGAGTGAAAATGAATTTTAATATATACCATTTTAAAATTTATAATAGTATTTTAGTAAAATTACTAATTTTTTATGAAAAATTATTATTTTTAGAATAAAAAATCATTTATTAGATTAAAATAATCAATTTTGTATAAAATATTTTTCCGTCGATAATTCAATCAATTAATTTAATATCTGTTGAGACAATATTAATTTTAGAATCGATTTAATTTTCATATTTGAAAAGACTAGAATTCGAAACATTTTTATTAAGTACGAAGTGTTTTTAGATGTCTCTTTTTATTAAATAAATATTATAAATAAATAAAATTTAAAATGATTGTTTTAGTAGTCTTATCCTTAAACTATTCTTAATTGATGATGGATATTACTTCATCCATCTTTCTTTCTTTATACTATTAAAGTATATTTGATGTAGCGGTGAGACTCTATCCGATGTGTTAATTTAGTGATAAAAATTTAATATATATATTTGACCATTTCATAAAAATTTGAGTAGCTCTCTCAACCACTAATAATTTGTTATTTTAGTTTGGATAAAAACTAAAAAATGTGTAAAATATTTGAAATATTTGAAATATAATTATAACATCAATTTAATATTTGGTCTTTTACAAAATAATCAAATATTATTCCCTAAATTCTATAATGAACATCACTTTGTTCATTTTACACATCCTTGTCAATATCAAAGCATTCACTACCATTGACGAATCTTAGTGTGGATTGACAGATCCCGGCGAACCTCATATTTAATAGATGTGAATAATTTACATCTCAATACGGTTAACTAATGTTTTGTACCAAAATCATGTTAATTATATATAGTTATATATTGTATTGTAACTAAAAAATAGATTAATCCATATATAAATTCTAAGGCAGAGGCTCTCCCCACCTCCCAAAGAAACACTGGAATTTCTTGAATTGCAGTTTCTGATAGTTGAAATGGATGGAAAACACAATCAAAATTGTACTTTTGAAAGTACGTTTACACTTCTAAGTAAATATTGAGAGTTAGATGAACAATTACATACGTCAATTTATTGAGATAATTAATTAGGGGATGAAACTTGAAGTTCCAGTAACGTCTCAATGTCAGTACTAAAATGGAATGAATAGTCAAAAGAAAGAAGGTTTTGAATTGTGATTTTTTTTTAAATTTAGTTTATGTACTTTAATTGATGTTTTACTTAAAGATTAAACTTAAAAATCAAAAGTTTATTCGTAATCTCTTACTCGACCAAAACATTATGGACAATTTATATGAAGTTAAAAAATTGTAAATAAAAATAATAATAGTGAAGTGTGATTTGTGCGTGTTTTCACATTTGGTTTGTCTGCGAAAAAAAAAGTTGCAAATTTTTTTAGTTTATTAAAGGAAAACTTAGATAAAACCTAAAATGAAAATCTTGAATCAAAAATTCATATTTTAGAGTCAATTATGAGTAGATAAAGTATCACCACCTTACACAGTCCGTTAAAATGATTACTCTATAAGGTAAAAAGTCCAAAACAACCTTTTTGTTATTTTGTTGTTGTTGTAAATAATAAAAAAAAAAACATACAAAATTAGGTGTCAATACATGCAAATAATTAATGATAACACATAAAAAAATCACACACAAAAAATATGTTGATTCACTCAAATCGAATTAGTCCAGTCCTCACAACCGTGAGATTTTCATAATATTATTTAGAACTAGAATGTTCTCATTCAGACATTTTCCTTTGATCACACCTTGAAAGGATTTTTAGAGTGACCTTTACAATGTAGAAAATATTTTCTCTTGATATTTTACAATCACCTTTCAACATTGAAAGGATTTTTACAGTGACCTTTTCAATGTACAAAAGATTTTTACAAACACATTCAATCTAACATAAAAAATAGACTTGAGTTAATTTCAATGTGTATGATAAAAAAAATGCATGAGATATAACGATTCTCAATTCTTTGGTTGAGATAAATAAAGACAAACTCAATAAATGATTATCTACGAATATAGTAAAGAGATTTGGAGTTTGCTTGAAGAGTTTTTGACTTGTTCGTACTTGAACAAGTGTTGGTAGATTACAAATTGAGTTCTTGCATTCATCTTTTAATTAATCTTTAATTTATAGACGATGAGAATATTTGAATATTCAATTTAAACTAAATATAACAGTTAGACACAACAACTAAGTGTTAAATCGGTTTTAAAATAATATAACACATGTTTATATTATTGTCCTTAACCTTCATGACAAATCCATAATGTTCTTGTTTTTGAGTCTGACGGAGAACGTGAATAAATGTGAGAGTGAGTTGTCAATTGTCATTTGCCACTGTGTGGTAAGATGCATGCCTAGCTTTCTCCAAAACAGTGCTAGTACAGTGTCCTTGTGTCCTTTAGTCTTTGTTCACGACTCATCAATCAAGATATCAATATGGATATCATTCTATAGATCAATCTACAAAATATTCTGAATGTTTATTTTTGCAAGTGGACCTTCAAATCTTAACTTTTAATTGCTTGTGTAATGTTGGAAACCCCACATGCAAAATGTCAATTGATTTACTACATGGTGTCATTCCAAAAAGATCATTTTTATCAATTGTTCTTTAATAGAACAACCAGAGCATTCTGGTTAATGCTATTTTATCATTTTTTTAACAAATAATTTAATAAATGACTTAATGTTAAAATGATTTCTTTTTCAAAGTTGATATTGTCATTTTGTTGAACTGATATGCATATTTATGAGCACAATGAACTTGTTCATCATGAGAACATACTTTTATAATAATTGAGAATGTTGTATTCTATATGAGAGGGAAAGTATTTTGTTGAAATGATACTTCATACAATTTCTCTTGGTGTTACACATGTTGTGTATTGTCCATCAAGTATCACTGAGATACTTTAGTATATGTAAGAATGTATTTGAAACTTTCTTCATGAAGATGTTATCTAAAGGTGCAAACATGAAAAGAGAGGTTGAATTGTGTTTGCTAAAGTTGATAAATTTTGATAATTTATAAATGAATAAAAAATTAGTTTGGTTTTGGCGACTTACTTGGAGTACAAGCAATTGGATTCAGAGGCAGCAAACAATGAAAACATAAATAATTTGACACATAGATTTAACATGATTCACCACTAACTTGGCTACATCAAGTCTCCTCATTCAGAAGATTTGAATCCACTAATTCAAATACCTTGAATTACAAAGCACCTAATTCTCTAAGCCAGTCTTCCCAAACAGCTTGACAATCCTAGACTTTTGAAAAACTAACCACTTTGACCCTTTAAGTCAAATATTCTCCTAACAACTCCATATTGAAGAAAGAACTAAACCACTATTGGATTAGATACAAAAGATTGGAACTTTAAGTGTTTGCTTCTAACAAAGCTGATAATAATAACAACTCTCACACTATAAGAAAAAACACTTAGAGAATATTTTTCATTCGAACAAATGTTTCTCGCTTTAAACTATAACACTACTCTTTTTCTGCTTTTCGATGATTTTCTTCTTCAACCTTGAGTATCTATTTATCGTTAAAATTTGGACTTCAATTTAGTCCTTGTTTAATTCTGAATTTTATTTTGTTCAGATTGGATTTATAAGTTCTTCTGATTGATTCTGTTTAGATTGAGATTGTAAATTCTTCAAATTGATTGTGTTCGTATTTTGTTCAGATTGCATTTGTAAATTCTTCAGATTGATTCTGTTTATATTTTGTTGTAGATAAATCTTGATCAAATCTTCAAATTTTGACCATATTTTCTTTAATACTATTTGAAGTCAAATATATTGTTCTTATAAAATACTTTTGTTATCATCAAAACTCTAAGTATAAAATCAACTTGGTTCCAACACTATTTTGAAGATGCAAAATCATTCTTTTGAATGATTGATATAATATATGATATATTTCTTTTGTGATTCTTTCATAAAGATGTTATTTGACTTTATTTATTTATTTATATATATATATATATATATATATATATATATATATATTTGAATTTATAATATATCCATTAGACATATTTCCCAAGGTATAAATGATCATCTTCCTTATTCTTTGGTTCAAAAATTCTAAAGAGTTGTTGCATTTGATTCTTGAGACAACTTTTGACTTGTTTGATTTTCGTGAGTTTATAACTTTGTTTGGAAGATTTACTTCTAATATCTTCATAAAATAATTTTTTGACGCTACTTTGATGTTTTCATTATTAAATAAATTTATGCATTTATTGACTTGAATGACTTTTTACGTATCCACTTACGTGATTTAAATTACTATTACTTTCTCTCTCATTTTTATATCAATATAATATTATTTTTTTACTAGCATTTGCCTTCTTTGACTTGAACGTTCTT
Source organism: Cicer arietinum (assembly GCF_000331145.2). Lineage (NCBI taxonomy): Eukaryota > Viridiplantae > Streptophyta > Magnoliopsida > Fabales > Fabaceae > Cicer > Cicer arietinum. The sequence continues at coordinate 1,331,639 of NC_021165.2, read as the reverse complement.
TGGTTAATCAATATTTTTTTTAATCTCACATTAACATTAAAAGAACTCCATCATCAACACGGATATGTAACTATTAGATTTGTCCATCTCAAAATGCCAACCGTCACATATGTCATTCGCCTAACCACTACATCAAACGATCGTAAATGATTATGAAATCATCACCTACAATTTTCTTTGAAGTCACCATTTTCAACCGAATCTGACTCGATATCCACCCCTACATAATCACCTAGTTTGTATTCCCGGTGTATTTGGGTTGGACGACTTTAACATAATCCATTATATATCCAAACTAATCAAAATTATACGATTGAGTTAAGGGGCGGATCTACTTGTTACCTTAGGATTGCCCTGGCCCCTACAGAATTTTTTGATACTTGTTACCTTATTACATTATGTTATTACTACTTCATCTATTTATTGGTCGCTTGTGAAGTCTTTTTTATTTGGCCGCTTCAACAATTTAACCCGCGTTTTCCCTTAATTGAGTTAGGTCGAGTTTATGTAAACTTTTGGACAAACTCAAATCAAATTAATCCAATAAAAAAATATGTTGTTTTGAGTTAGGTCATATAATAAAAAATAAAAAGTATCCTAATAAAAATAATTTTAAATTTATAAAAATTTAAATTAGAAATAACTCAAATAATTTTCCAATATCTTAAATGTGATTCTATTTTATTAAACTTAGACCTAATAAAAGATGAACAAAAAAAAAGAAAAAAAATTGAAAAGTGGAATTGTTCGGGTCGAGTAAAATATTCACATGTTTTTGAGGGATCATATCTACATGTTTGAAATCCAAAATTTGAGGGATTAGTTAGACAAAAGTTGAGATTTGTGAAAAGCTGCGGCCATGCATAACCAAAAGTCAAGAGCTAACGGTGCCTCTACTTTTTACAAACGGATATATTAACACCAGTTGCTTTTTTGCTTTGCTTTTTAGTATCAATTAATTAATAAAGCTTTGTCTAATTTGCGGAACTAAAATAATATAGCATCACGTTCAAGTTTGTTTTTTTGTCATTAATTAATACTAAGTCACATTATATATCTCATTAAATTTAGATTTAACTACAGTATGATATTTCTATTTTTATTAATTTATAAAATTAAATTTAATTACAGTATGATATTTTTATTAATTCATAAAATTAGTTCTCTTATTTTCAAAAATCATTTAAAAGTTGATAGTTTTGATATTTTTTTAAAATTTTTGAACTAAAAAATTGATAATTTAATATATTTTAAATAACGTAACATATAATTTCATGATATAGAATCATCTAAATAGATTAATTATATTATAAAAATGAAAGTTTTTTCGAAGTTGAAAGTTAATTTTCTTATAAGGTTTTATTGTAATTTCTTGGGTGTTATCATTTCATATTATCGTATCATATTTTATGTTATTTAAAACATGCCACATTACTATTTTTTAGTTAAAAAATAAGAATGAGCGATCAAAATTATTATATTTTAAAATAAAGAGATTAATTTCGTGAATTGATAAAAATAGATAATTAAAACTATAATTAAACCTTAATTTAATAGTGAGACTAATTAATTATATGATATAAATAGACTTATGTTTGATCAAAGACTTGTCACACTTGTATATAAGGGTGATAATAGGCTGAGCCGAGTTAAATTTTGTTAGACCTGGACCTGACCTATCAAAAAATTAAAGGCATAAGTCAGTCATGTGACCTGTCATATGTTTATTTTTTAGGTTTGAGTTTGACATTCATAAAAGTTTGATATAACCTATTAGTCTACTTAAAAGCCTATTTCATTATAATATTTTTGAATAAATAATCGAATATATCTTTAAATAAATTAACACGTTAATATATCAATGAAATTAAGTTCTATTTTGATATTTAACATCATATTTTAAAAAATATAATTTTATATATATTATACTTAAATTATATTTTATAATAATACGTTTAAATATGTCAAAAACTAAATGAAGTTAATATGCATAAATTATTAAAAGTTAAATATATAAAAAAAATTAAAATTTAATATAATAATTATAATAATAAAAAAATATTCTTTATATTTATTCAATTTGTTGAGTACTTCGATACTTTCTCCCCAGTTGAAAAATTAACCGCCATTTGAACTCTTTTGATTCTAGTTTCTATTAAGGGTTGGTTTTTGCTGCAACTGCATGTCAACAATACTTTTTTGTATAATGACTTAAACGAGGAAGTTTATATGCCCCCCCACTTGATCTTGCCACATCTGTTCCAATTGGCCTTACTCCTAAAATTTGTAAATTTAATAAATCAATTTATGGTTTGAAGCAGATTAGCCGCCAATGGTAATCTAAATTATCCGAATGTTTACTTTCCTTGGTTACACTAATTCCAATGTTGATTCCTCATTGTTTGTTAAGCATAATGGCTATAACATCACTACCTTGTTAATTTATGTAGATGATGTAGTACTAGCAGATAATGATGAACAATAAATTGTTGGTCTTAAAGAGTTTCTTGATAATGGATTAAAATTTTAAAATTTGAAATGTCTTTTAATATTTTCTTGAATTAGATATTTCTAGATCTGATTATGTCATCTTTCTCAACCCAATAAAGTATACTTTTGACTTATTACAAGTCACTGTCACTTTGGCCATAAAACTTGCTAGCACTCCGTATGACTGCTCCATCAAACTACATTATGTAGATTATCTTTTTTATTACGATTCATCCCTATTTAGGAGACTCATTGATCGATTGTTGTATCTCACTACAACTAGACCAAACATCTATTTTTGTGTGCAACAACTAAGCTAACATGTTTCAAGTCCTCTTCAGTCTCATTGTCGGGTCACCTTTAAAAATTTGCAATATTTAAAATCTTCTCATTCAAACGGCATTTTTTTCCTACTGATTCTAATGTACACATTTATTGATTTGCAGGTTTAGATTGGGCATCATGTCCTTCCAATCGAAGATCAATCACAAAATTTATCAGAATTCTGCATTTTTCTAGGCAACTCTCTTATCTCATGGAAGTCTAAGAAACAATCAACAATTTCACGGTCTAACTCATATTGTAGAATAAAGGGCCTTGGCCAGCCTCACATGTGAACTGAAGTGGATGCATTATTTGCTATAGGATCTGTAGATTCAACAATGTGCCTCTGCTTCTATATTTTGTTATAACAAATCTGCAATTTTCTTGGCTCATAATCCTATATTTCATGAGCAGACTAAACATATTGAGATCGACTTTGATTCGTATTAAAGAGAATATTAATCAAGATTTAATCAAATTGTTTCCCATGCCTTCTTCTACACATATAGTTGATGTCTTCACCAAGCCTTTAACCACATCTCATTTTTGTAATCTTATATCCATGTTTGGCCTCTTGAACATCCATAGTCTAACTTGTGGGGGACATATTATAATTTCCTACTTAATTTCATTTTATGTTACTCTATCTTCAGTTTGTCTCCTATTTAATTATCTACTTTAGAGTTTGTTAGAAGTAGTTAGACTTATTGATTTTCCTTTTCTTTATAAGAGTGTCTTATCCTCTTTGATCAATATTTTTAATATTATGTAAATTCATTTTCAATCATAATAAGATGAAGTTTTATTTATAAATTACTTGTGTGAATTCCACATTAATAGTTTACTCAAAAATAGTTACCATGGAGAGACAGATAAAAATGGTGGAGTAAAGCAAATTGCAAAAAAATAAAAATAAAAATAAAAATAAGATATAATAAAATCTCAAACAACGTTTCTAGTGGCAGTGTTATATATTAAGTATATAATTTAGATATTGTTTTTGTTGCAAAAGTATTATCTAATTATCTATATATCTACATATGATAATATTTAATTAAAAAAAAGCTATGAGATGTTTTTTAAGACAAAATTATTTTTTTGTCCTCTATTTTATTTTCTTGATTCGTTTTAGACTTCCTATTAATTTGTGTTTCGTTTTAGTCTGTTGACTATGATTCTATTAATTAGTCTGGTCATTTTCATCAAATTTGAGATGAAATTTTTAAATGAAGTCTACGTGTCAAAATAGAATTAAGACTAAAGTGTTTGACTCACCATATAAATTAGGATTTTTAAACAAACATTTTTCCTTTTTCCTCCTCCTCCTTCTTCATTTTAAGGCTCTTCATATTCTTGGTTCCACTTTAGCAATTATGCAACACAACATGCTTTGTATGTATTTGGAAATCCTCTTTTAATAATTTGTAAACATGTTATGACATAGATCAATTTGATCCCAATTTTGGTTCTATTTTGTGAACATCTTATAATTTTGTATCGATTCTATTTTGTGTTCATGTTATGACATATAGTAATTTATAAATATGATAAATTGTTGTGGACTTGTTAACAACTTTAAATATATAGAGCAATAAAGAAGAAAGAGAAGAAGAACACGAAGAACCTTAAAATGAAGAAGAAAAATGGAAAAAAGTGTTTGTTTGAAAATCATAATTTTGAATATTATATTAATGAAGTCTAGTCAAGAAACTAATTTGATAGATAAACCTGATGTAATGTTTTTATTTTTATTTTTATTATAGCTGACCAAAATGACTATATTGACTAACGAAATCATAGTTAAGTGATCAAAATAAAACATAAATTAATGAAGAGACCAAAATGAAACTAGAAGATAAATTAAGAGATCAAAAAAAGTAATTTAAACTTTTTAATTTTTATTTTTTTTATGTTTTTCGTACAACACTTCTAAAGTGTTATATATTTATTGAAATGATTGATGCACTATTTTTTTTTTAATTTTAAAATAGATGATAAATTTTATCATAATTAACTCTCAAAAGTTAAATCTTAATTTTTTTTTTTGTTTTACCAAACGTTTATTCTAGTAATATTGAAATTTGTCAATTAAATTAGTACTTAAAGAGTGATGCACCTAAATTTAATTAAAATATTTTTTGATATAGTGAATCAACAAGTATAATTTTTTTCCAAAAAAAAAAAAAATTAATTCTCAAGGAATCAAATCAGTGATCTCATATCAAATGAATATCTCTTTACATATCCTTTTCACCTAAAAAGCACCATTAGGTTGATCTCATTGGGGCCATCAACCCTAAGTCAAGCATGCAAAATCTTATGTAATAATGACATTCCATCTATTAATTTTCCCTTAGTAAGAAATTATATCTGGGTGTCAAATCTTCACAAGAGTTTAAATAAGATAGAGTAATTTATCTTAGTAAGGTACACTTACCAAAGTTGTAACAAATGAATTCATTTAAAGTTGGTGAAATGTGTCTTTGGTTCTTATTTAACAAGAGTTTAAATAAGATAGAGTAATTTATCTTTAGAGAAATTTAGATTAAAAAACAAGTTTAGTGAGTAATTTATCTTTAGAAAATTTTAGATTAAAAAACAAGACTAGTGATAAAAATTATACATTCTAACCTCACGTTAAAATAAGTTTTAAATACAAAATAAATTTTATTTAAAACAACCAAAATATCAAAATAAATTTTATATATTCAAAATAAATTTTAATATCTACATAATTAAAATATCTTTGAATATGTTGAACACTTCAATTTTATTAATTTTATAATCTTTATTATAATTGTAGATATTTTTATTGCTTTATAGTATAATACGAGTATTGTAAATTTATTTATGGATTTGTTTTTTTTGATATTAGCTACTTTAAACTATAATATTTATAATTGATATAATTTTTATAAATTTAAATAAATGAATATAATATTTCAACCTCTTTCATTCAGCAGGTACCAATTTTAAAAATATTTGTAATTTTTTAATTGATATTTTGAACGTACAGTACAGGTTAATCTGAGAACGAAAGCCAGAGAGAGACGTTAGCATGGCATGTGTTACTTTTCTTTCAATTTCAAAACTTGAAAATTGAAAATTGAAAATTGAAATCAAATTTATCTGAGAGAGAATGTGTGTGAGTGAGTGTATTGAGTGTGCACTTGTCTTCATCATCATACCGTTTTTTCCATGAAACCTTAGCGGTCCCCTTTTTCAAACATCCTTAAACGGTTAAACCAACAACACATTATTTTCTCCTTTGTCTTTTTCCAAACTTGTCTAAAGCTATGTTATTTTCCCGTTGAGTTGTGTCCACCCCATTTTGCTTTTTGGATTCAAAATCGTTTTTTTAGCTGTTTTTTCTTTCTTTCTCAAAGATGGATTCTTTATCTAAAAAGGTTGAAGATTCTAAAAAGATAAATGATGGGTCTCGTTCTTCTCTCACTGATTCAAGTTTTGAGTCTAGACAAACAAGTTTCAGTGGATCTAGCACCTCGTTTTCTGCTTCTGAAGAAACAAAATCAGAAGAGTCTTCTTCTCTTGCTCCTTTAGGTTGGCCTATTCTAAAAGCTACACTCTCCAATTCCAAGCAATTGACTTCTGATGATAAAGATAAAGATAACAAACACAAATCCAACTTGGAACTCACAAAGTTCACCAATATTGATTTCAAAATCTCAGGTTAGTTTTTTATTTATTTATTTTTTTAATTTGTTTTATGTTTTTTTGTTTTGTTTTGGTTTTTGATAGATTTCCTCTAGGTAATTTTATTTTATTGAGAATCTAGTCCATTCTGCTAGATTCAACTCCCATTGGTTAATTTGTTTTTGTTGGAATTCAATTATGAGTGTTTAGTCCCATATTGACTAGGAATGGAGGCTATATTAGATATATAAGGAGAATGACCCATAAACCTAATGCTTTAAGATTTTGGGTTGAGATGTGGTGTCTAAGTTTCTTAAGAATGCTTCCGGATGTTGCGCTCCCCCAGACATAAACCTAATTCGCAGACTCCCCAACAGTTTTATGTTATCCATGTGTATTTGTTTTTTAGGGGGAAATACAGTATTTTATGACAATCTTATAATGTAATTTGATTTGTTTTATCTGTCTGTTAAATTGGTTGGAGTCAATAATTTGATTTTAAGTCATTAATTAATAAAATCCATTTGTTTGTTGTTTAGTAACTGCTAATAATTGGATTTATTTATCTTTTAATTGAAACAGATGTTGATATTATGATGAAGGAAAGGTTTGCAAAATTGTTGCTTGGTGAAGATATGTCAGGTTCAGGAAAAGGGGTTTGCACTGCTTTGGCAATTTCCAATGCCATTACTAATCTCTGTGGTATGCTTACTGAGATAGACCTATATATTATAATTGAGATTTGAGAAACTGTTTTGTTTGTTTGAGTTGGCATATGCTACAAAATACAAAATTCTAATTTTTCTTTTGGTGTAAATCTAAGTTGCTGTGTAATTTATTCAATTCAATTTGAATTTTATGCAACATGTAGCCACAGCATTTGGGCAACTATGGAGACTAGAACCACTACCTTGCGAAAAGAAAGAAATGTGGCGGAGAGAGATCGAATTGCTTGTTAGCGTTAGCGATCACATTGTTGAATTAATACCTTCTTGGCAAACATTTCCTGATGGAAAGAAACTCGAGGTAAAATTCGATTGAGTCTTAAGTTCAATGGCGAAACTTTGATTTCATACTGCTGAATTATTTATGATGTTTTTCTAATATGGTTCATTTTGCAGGTAATGACTTGCAACCCTAGGACAGATATTTGTATCAATCTTCCAGCCCTTCGCAAACTCGATAACATGCTACTCGTGAGTATCGAATTTTGTGATAGACATCACACACTAGTAGTAGTTGCAGTTGGCAGAGACATTGTTAAATGATTATATTTTCTTTTGCCACAGGAAATATTAGACAGTTTCAAGGGTACAGAATTTTGGTATGTAGACCAAGGAATTGTAGCCGCTGGCGCTGATGCAGATGGTTCGGGCTCTTTTCGCAAGGCAGTTCAGCGGCAAGAAGAGAAATGGTGGCTCCCCGTACCCCGCGTTCCCCCCGAAGGTCTCAGCGAGAACTCAAGAAAGCAGTTGAATCATTCCCGAGAAAGCGCAGGCCAAATTCTCAAAGCAGCCATGTCTATCAATAGCATTGCTTTGTCTGAAATGGAAGTCCCTGAGTCATATTTGGAATCCCTCCCTAAGGTTTTATTTCTAACATAAATAGTATTTTTTACATACTTTGCAAGCAAGATCCACATAATCCTTATACATATTCTTTTGTCAATTAGTGACATTGTTTTGAACATTAATTTGAATTTTCATAACTATGGCCTTACTTACAGAATGGAAGAACTTGCCTAGGGGATTTTATTTACCGATACATCACATCAGATAATTTATCCGCGGTGTGCCTGCTTGATTTCTTAGACCTTTCTTCTGAACATGTTGCACTAGAGATTGCGAACCGCATTGAAGCTGCAATTTATGTATGGCGTCGAAGAGCTCATCACAAATCCTCACCGAATCCCTACCGATCAACTACAAAGTATTCATGGGGGATTGTCAAGGACTTCATGGTTGATGGATATAGGAGAGAATTGCTAGCTGATAGAGCTGAAAACATTCTAAACTCGTTAAAGCATCAGTTTCCCGGCTTAACTCAAACGACCTTGGATACCTGCAAGATCCAATGCAACAAGGTTCCATACAACTTATTATTATACATCTTATTATTGTTACATGATCAATCTCATGGCCTTTTTTATCATTGACACATTTAACTCTTAACATTTCAGGATGTTGGAAAATCAATTCTGGAAAGCTACTCTAGAGTTTTGGAGAGCATTGCTTTTAACATCGTAGCTCGAATCGATGATTTGTTATACGTTGATGACTTGACTAAAAATTCAGATAAATCTGAATTGGTTGCTACATCAGTTAGTACGGTTTCTCAGAAGATTTCACATCCGTTTTCAGTGTCTGTCTCAGGCACTCCACATAAAGCAGCATTCGGCACACCTAAGTTTTCACCTGCGCCATTGATTAGTCCTGCAAGAGGGGAGATAACCCCTTTCCTCCACAACAACAACAAAGCTCATCGTAGTGGTTTAAGGGTGAGAAGAGTATTGTCAAATTATCTTGGCGTAGAGACTAAAACAAAGACATGTAGCTATCCAACCGAGGTTAATTGTTCAAAACCTGAATAGCAAGAAAACGGAACACACAGAACAACGTCCGAAGGAAACACGTGTGGTGGAAAACAAGACAAAATCCATTGAGTGCGGAAACTAAATTCTGTTGTGCACAAAGTGTTGTAGTCATTTACTAACTTTTATTTCCTTTTCCTTTGTACCATTCACGAATATTTATTCAGTAGTTGAGAAATCAAATACATAGTTATTACTAATTACTGAAATCTGAAGCAGTTGTTGGTCTGGTATTCATATTTTTGAATTTAAATATGCTTGAAATCACATTCAAATGATATTTCAAATTTAGACATGAATACAAATACAATAGTTGAAAAAGTGAAAATTATAATATAAATAAAAGGGGCATTCCGAGAATTGAACTCGGGACCTCTCGCACCCTAAGCGAGAATCATACCACTAGACCAAATGCCCTCATGTGATAATTAATATCATACGGTAAACTATAATGATAATATGACTAATCACGTTTTTAAAGCTAATTCAAAACGTACTTAATAACATTTTGGTAAAGCTAAGACAAGCTCCGAAAAGCCCGTTGGCAGTGAGAGTGAGAAACAGAAATGGCAATCTCATCTTCATTCACGAGCGTACACATCACCGCCTTAGACGCAATCACAAACGTAAACTCTCTTTTCACACTCGGAGTCTTCATCGGCTTAGCATGGAACCCTAACGATCCATCCAACAACCTCAACTCCGATCCCGCCTGCACTCCAACCGCCGCCATCGCCGAAAATCTCGTCACCTTCCATGTCTACTCTTTCAGCTCCTTCCTCTTCTCCAGTCTCATCGCTCTCGCACTCAAACAAGCCATCCGCCTTTCCCGCACTTCCACCGCTGTTGCTCACATTAACCGCTCTACTCTCCGCGTTGGTATGCTCGTTTCTGGTATCGGATCTGTTTCCGGTTGTGGTTTTCTTATGCTTGCTCTTGTTAATGTTGTTCAGATTAAGCTTGGAACACTTGCGTGTGGTAGTGCTCATACTCTTGCTGCTGTTGTTCCACTTTTTATATTTGTTCCTATTTCGCTTCTCATTTACGTTACTGTTGTTTTGTACGCTTTTACTCGCTAGTTTTTTTTGTTGATATTGATTTTGGAATCAAATTATTGTTTCACTTCAACCACAGTGCTCTGTTTTTTAATCCTCTTTTTGATAGTTGCAAGGTTTATCATCATATTAGTAAAATAAGGTAATAATTTGAGATTAAATGTAATCATACTTTCGATGTCAATCCCTAACACATATTGGATACTCAATATGACTTTAATTGGAAGTTTTGGGTTACAAATGAGGGAAAAAAGAAAGATGCTATGATTTGTTTGTAGGTGATCGCAACTTGGGAAAATTGAATTGGAATGGACTGGACCACTACCAATATTTTGTTCATTCATTTAATGGGAGTATTTATTTTCAAATTCAGATATATGTGATGTGATTGTTGATTGTGGATGGCGTTTGATAAAATAGTGATATGCTCTGAAATGTGGAAGTGGTATTTTGATGATGAGATTGTCATCTGTCAATACAAGTATTGCTATAGCGAACTAATTTTGTGTAAAGGAAGAATTTGGATTCTTAAATTAAGTGAGAAAATAAGAGTAATTATTTTAACAAACTTATGATTTGATATGATATACCTACAATATCTATCTTTGATTTGTTAATAGTATTACATACTTTATTATGTAAGCAGTTTATAGGAGCCGGATGGACTTATTTTCATTTTATCATGAGCAATGATAGGGGTGGAGGAAAAGAACTATGTATAAGGCTAGAAATTGACTTCAACTATATCCGATGAGTAAGAATCACATAGCAAATGTTTGGAATGGCTTTGGCAGCCAATTTCTCGCATCCCAATGCTTCTAAATGAGGGCAACTGTGACAAAACAAATTAGCTTATATACGACAAAGGAGAACCAGATGCACAACTTGTAGTGATCGAAGAGCTGACTTCGACTTCATGCACTGTAAGCTTTGGCCTATATAGGAGATACATAGTCTTGACCTTAATGAAAGCCTTGTCAAACAGATGCACAATTGCAGGAACATACCTACATCAGTAAGATGCTTCTTGAGAGTGATAAACACCAAGCTTGCTGCAGCTGCCACTATGAAAGTAGAAGGGTAGCTCGCACAACACTTGGGCAAGTCTCAGTCATATGTCAAATAAGATATCTACATAAATGTTTGCTCTAAGGAGCTCACATAACATCTTTAAGATGGCAATAGTTTCAGGTTTTCATCAAGTGGTTTGCATATATCAAATATGTATATACAAATGTTTTCTCTAAGTAGCTACACTTCTATGAGTGGAAAGCCATTCTTGATCCTATATAGAACCCAGACAACTCACTATAGATATTCAACTGATAGATTAAATAAAGTATAACAATTACTACTCATCCATCTCTTCCTTCCACCCACTCATTTTTATTAATGTAAATTCAAACCACCAAAGACAATGCCTCTAGTCAAACCTCGCTGATGATAACAACACATCCAAATCGCCTAACTATAGTCTTTCCAATTTGGATCCAAGCAAAACTTGTCCCGACTCACCCAACATATTTTCCTGCTACCTTCCTTGCCACCCAAAAGGAAAGAAAGACCTCTAGATTTTGATTATTATAACTTTCTTAGACACCTTGTAGGCACAGCAAAAGTACAACTGTATATACTTGTTAATACCAAATTTAGCAAAGTGAGTCTATCCCCAAAGGATAATTGTTTTTATAAAACTCCACCTTCAGACTAGATGCTAACTCAAAATCGCCTTTAGATGTTATTACATTTGATATTATGAGTCTAATCTTGAGTAGATAAGAGAGCTCAATATAATAGTGAAGTTGTAATAATCTTTCACATAATGTATTAGTCTTTTAGGTTTGGCCATCTTCACGACCTTAAGTCATAACAATTAATGCTGTTGAGAGTTTGGCTACATAATGTGTAAAGAATGTGCAACCTATAAATTGAGTTAAGATATATCACTGAATATTGATAGATGAGCAAAGTTGCCAAATGAAAAAACTCTATCATTGGGTTTATGTCGATAGGGAAATTTTATGAGTTGCAATTTTAAATTGATAAAAAAGTTCAATATAGTACTTCAGTCATGAGTTTCTTCCATGTAATAGATCAATTGTTTAGGTTGAGTTCTCTTCATAGACTCAATTCATAATCAACAATAGTTGATTATTTATACGTTTGAATTTAAAAGCAATTTTAGAAATACAGAAAAATGTCAATTAATTTTACTCTCATTTTTTATTTTTATGATATGATTAAATAATTTAATTCTTAATTTTTTCTTCAAATTAATTAATATTGCATGCACTACTAGGAATATTGTGGATACATAAATCACAGTTATAAGCAATATAACCACGTATGTATACAGTGAATATATATAGAACCAGACAGCACAAAGTATATATAACAGGGTCACATGATTATAAAACAGCACTACAATCTAAATTAAGGACAGTTATATATCGTCATGAAACCTTTTTATGTATAAAATACAACACATTCGACAGAGACTTCAAGCTATAGCCACTGCTTCAGGTTGTCTTTTGTGTAGTATTAACTTTTATGTGCGAGATGTAACAAAAAGGACCCAACACACATGTTGCAGAAGAGAGCGTTGCATGGATCATTTCTTATTTAACTAACTAGAGTGGTAGAGTATTGCTAGTACTGCATATATATTTATATGTCATCCTGCAACACTGTCAATTATTAATTCAAATGTTAGAAATCTGTGTTAAATGGTGAATCAATTATATGTAGTGCCATAGCAGGACTTGAAGCATTGTAATTTTAGGTATATGAATTTCCTAGCTAGTAATTTAAATACTGAATCTCATTAAAATAGTTTAATTTTAATTTTAAATACCTAGTGTACAGTCAGGATGGCGAGTTGTGGCAGAGTAATCATGTTAATAATAAAGGGAACCTGCACAAACAGAAAATAATAAATTACAAAGGTTTTTTAAAATGTGATTAATATTTGAGTTTAATTTCCGTGGACCGAAATTTTACACAGTAGACAAATAATGACCAACCGTCACCAAATCATGACCAAATCTTTACGGTATATAGAAATAAAATTCTTAATATTTTGAGTTGTTTTAATTGTTATTTATTTTGCTAATGGACATCCAAGAAGTTTCTGACCTTTCCACCAGTTCCCTCTTGAAGCACTGCCTGAATCGCTACCATTGGAATCATCATCATCATCCTTATCATTCTTGATCTGCAAAATAATTAGCAAGAAAAAAAGTTAATTTATAATATTTTGAAAAGTGCAATTTAAAAGGAAAATTAAAAAGCATATAAGAAACGGGAGGATGGGGAATAGAATAGGAACTAACAATATGTGGGGAATGAGTGGTCTTGCAGGTTGTTGGAGAATAATTTTCTTGAGCACCATAATATATTGATGAGCTGTAGTAATTGGGTCCCACAGTCTCATTATGATAATTGGTATCATCTGTAATATTCTTGTTAGACATGCCTTCACCTTTCTTTGAGTAATTTCCTGAAACAATTTTAAATAGAAACTTTACTAAATAAACCCACACATTAAAAAGCTACATGTTCCCTGTATATAGACAATATTTGAGGATGGAGTTATCTGAAGAGAGTCAAAGTAGGTTGTGAGAGTATAACGAACCTGGTGCTCCTCCTCCATAGTTTTTGCATCCCATGTCGTGCCTTGTTGAATCTCTCCTTCCACCCTAAAAACAGTAACACTATTATATATGCCCCAGAGAGAGAAAGAGAGAGAGACACCACACACATTAGAGACCAAAAGGATTTCAATTTTACTCGCCAAGGCTTTCGCCTGCTCAAATACCATTGGGAACTCTATTTTCTTTTAAAAGAACTATTGCCTAAAATCACACACATTATATGTATAAAAAAATAGTATTGTATTCTAACTCTAACTTAACATACAAAATGTCATAATTTATCATTTGTGTTGCATATGTATCGTACTCTATTTTACAAAAAGTATTCTACCCGTCTCAAAAAAAAAAAAAAAATTGTTCAAACTTTTGAATTTATTTAGTTTAAAATTTAGATCAACTATATTAATTTTTTAATATACTTTTTCTTATATTTTGGAAGGGAGGGAGTATATTGATAATTAATTAAGAAAACGGTTGCTTTATACCCAAAATTCTATAACTTGAATTTGGATTCACTATAATTGAATGCATTCATTTTTATTAAGATCTATTATTCGATTAAGATCGATCAAACGGTTCATATTTTAAATTCATGTTTTAGTTATTTTTAAATTTAAAATTCAAAAATAAAATATAGATTGTTTGATATGGTTCCGATATATTTGATTATATTGCAATCGGATTAACCTAATTTCTTTGAATCTGAATTTATTTGACATATTGAGAGAGATATTTAAATAAAAATGATGATGTGATAGACATTATTTGATGATGTGATAGACATCATTTGATGATGTGATAAAAAAAAAAGATAAATAAAAAATGATGTGTTGAATTAAGGATAAAGATTCTCTATCTTTAAGGGAAAAAAGTAAAAAGACTTTTTTTTTTTTTTTTGTCTCTCTTAATTTACATTTCTCTCTATCTTTTTCTTCTTATTTTAATCATCACTCTCTCTTTTGTACACACAAAAAAAATATTAAAGTCACTCTACTTTTCTCTACCTAAAATAAATGATGTATTTCCAATAAATTAATATACAAAAATTAAAAGTATTAAAATATAAAAATTGAATTAATAAAAGGAAAAACACTTGTAACTATAAATGAAACGGTTGTAGACCGGCCATTACTACAATTTTGACCATAACTTGAAGAGTTTGACCATAGGCCCTAACTGAAACTAACTTTTGGACCTATAACTGTTAAGTTTCTTTTAATTTGTTACACCCTCCACTAGTCCCCCTTAATATTTGATTTCCAAAGTTTTTATTTTTATCCCAAATTTTAATTCATTTGCGAAAGTATGATATGGTTAACATTAAATGAGTTAATTAAAAATAAATGAATATATATTTTTCTAAATTTATTATTTTGGGTTTGCTAAAAAAATTATATATTATTTTGAAAAATTATTACTCCAGCTGTCTCATAATATAAATAAAAACAAGTCAAATAAAATAAATATATATAATTCAAATTTCTTTGATCTATACATCTAATTTCTTTAACTAATTTTTATTTATATTATGCAATGGGAGAAACATAACACACTCAAATAAAATTACTGTGAATCAGTGTGATTTTACAAAAGTTAGAAATTTTTATTTTCACAATAATTTTATCAATTTCACAGTAAAACTTAACATACATACAATCTAAAAAACTAAAAAAAATGCAGTGTCAGTTAGGCTACAGATATAATTATAAGATTGAGAAAAATGTTTCCATGCATATATACACATTAAAAAAAAATATAAGGGGATAAAGGAGATCATGCATACAGTGGAAGGAGGTGGAAAAATGGAGCCAAAGATGCTGTTGGAAGAAGATGAAATGGTGGAAGGATCCTTAGGACCAAAAAGATGATCAAAATTGGTAGGAGACGAGGAAGAACCAGCTCCTCCTCCAACTTTCTTTTTGTTGTTCTCCATAAAGTAAATAATTCACTAATTAATTAAGTTTGTAAAGTTTTTTGATAGCTTTCTTTGTCAACCAACGAACAAAACTACTATAAAGCTAGTTTGGTGAGAATCCCATAATAACGACTAAAAGATTAATATGGATAAGGTTTGCAGCTAAGAAGACAAGAAATTAAAGAGATAACAATTTAAGGCAGAGAGAGGAGAGCACGTGATGGATAGAAGAGAAGGTTATGTGTGTGTTGGAACATGTAATGTATTGTAACGTATGAAGGGGTATTTATAAACCCAAAAACCATATAGGATGCTCCATCCCATGTGCTCTCACTCCATTTCCATCCCTTTCTTCTCTTTGACACATGCTTCTCCTAATGGGGCCCACGTGGACATTATGACCAAATCAGAATACTCCTTCCACGTCTCATGGTCTTCAATCTTTGACTAATTTTTTATATAATTTTAATTATCTTTATGTTATTTCAATAATTTTTTAAAGCATCCATCATAGTGGAGAGTAATGTTATAAATGTTGTATATAAGAGTAATAATTCATACCTAATATTTTATGATTTTTGGTTGAGATTAATGTCAAAATCTCTTGTAGTTATAGAACCAGCAATCTCTTGTAGTAAATATTGAAAATATCGTTAGAGATGATTAATATTACTCCTCTCCATAAAAATGATCTCAAAATTCGATTTTTAGATCCATATTTTCACTACTTTTATCTTAAGTTTATGGTGTTTAAAAAGTTCTATTAATTCATCACATGTTAAAAAAAATTAATTTTTTATGAATAGATTTTTTATAATATTATAAACTTGCAAAAAATTATTCAATTTTTTAAAAAATTTTGATGACAATTAAACATTATTTGTTCATGTAGGGATTAAACTGTTTGTAGAATAATTTTATAATAACTAAAACATGTAATTTTGTACAAATACTAAAAACGAAACTGTGCAATTTTATATGTACTTAAAACTTATTAAATTTGAAAAGTTGTAACAAAATATAACCACCTTTAATAATGTGTGAATAAATAAATGATTTTTATTCTTTGTATATTGTCTCACTAAAAAGTTAGGGAATATAATGTTGCCTTGATTTATGAAATGGAAGAGTTAAAAAATTAAAGTGATAAAGAAGTGGCGTGTTCAATCTCTACCGTCAACAAGATACTAACATTATTATCAATACTACTAATAATTAATATTGATAGTTGCAAGAAAAAAACTTTACAAAGAGATTGAGAAAAATATTAAAGACTACTAATTATCAATACTTTGTTAGGTGTGGTTATTATATCTTGAATTTATTTAAATTATACACATCATCAAATTCGTCTGTTATTAGTAATTTTATGGATAAAATTGATTAATAGAAGATACATTAGAGGATTAAAGTAATTAATGATAGATACATTCGAAGATAAAAATGACTAATAAAATACACATTCGATTATATTTTGTTTATGTAAAAATTGTTAGTGTTAGCTCAATAGACCATCGATTTTTTCTTATTTATTATTTGTATCATAACACTTACTATTATTTATATAATAATAGTAATATGAGTCATCTTAATTTATTATGTGAATTTATTTAAATCATAATAAAGTTCTTATAATAATTAGTTTGTTTAATGGAACATTAAGTGTGACATAATTGTGATATCCCATTTATCATAATGACATTATTCTTAAACTATCGTTAGTCAAGTTTTACTTTTAAATTAGACAACAATAATGCATAGAGACTATTACGTGAGTAGACTGATTGTCATGTCTCACGGGTCATGAATATGAGATATCAAGTGCTCACATAAATATAAATATTATGAGTAATATTTGTGTTAGATTGATCCGCTATGATAACTTTACATAATAGTTATACGAGTGTCAATAACGATTCTCATATGACAGGACAATTATAACGATAATTATTGAGTCTACAATAAATTATGTAGAGGGATGTGAGTGATGTAGATAAGATTTATATCTCCTGCATAATAGGAGTTGTGTCTTGC
Source organism: Cicer arietinum (assembly GCF_000331145.2). NCBI lineage: Eukaryota > Viridiplantae > Streptophyta > Magnoliopsida > Fabales > Fabaceae > Cicer > Cicer arietinum. The sequence goes on along the minus strand of NC_021165.2, from coordinate 1,313,924 downwards.
CGTCTTTCGAAAGAGTAATATATGAAATGTGTGTGATCATGCTAAAATAGACCAATATAAGATATTAAGTAGATTAGTGATTTCACGTATACTCAAGAAAGAAACAAACTATTGAATCTAACGAGAATAACACTTTTTATGCCTTTTATTTAATTAAGACATTTGGATGAAAGGACAATTACAAGACAATAAATAGTGAACATATAAGGTTAAAATCGTATTATTGATTTTCTTGTTAGTTGGATAAAAATGATAAATAGTTAAATGTTACTTATTGTTTGTAATATTTAATATTAATCTAACTTTTTATATTATTTTTATATTTTAATTTATTGTCAATTAAAATGTAGTCTATAAGATGATACGATAGAACTGATAAATAAAAAATTTAATTAAAGAATTTTTAATAAAATAATAATTTAATAAATTAATAAATTAATAATTTAATTAAATAAAACTAATTTAGCTTATACCATACAAAGTTATAATAAGGTTGTTGTAGATAGCATATGTGATCCGCCATCTTGAAATCAACTTTGTGAACCCAGAAGAAGTGCTATGAGACTACTATTATTTGATTCCATATTTGACCGGACTTAGTAAAATTAAGCCTAAAATTTAGCGGTGGAGAAAAATCCCAACACTTATTAAATTAGGGGATTAAAATTTCAATTTAGAAATCCGAGTACTAAAATTATAGTTGAATGGCAATAAAAAAGATAAAAATATATGAGATTACTATTATTTGATTTCATATAAGTGTAATTGTAATTTTGGTCCCCTTATTTTAGTTGAATTATGAAAATAATCTCCTTATTTTATTTATCTTCAGTATTGGCCTTCAAACAAAATCTTGGGTTAAATTTTAATGAAATGTTAATTTTTTAATGATGTGAAAAAAAAAAACACGATGTAGAAGTTTCTATATGGATTATTAATTACATTTTATTATAAATTCAAATTTGTAAAACACATTTTCTATTTTTTAAAAACACATTTCCTATTTTATTACATCATTTAATTACAAAAACATAAAAATAAAATTGAAGTGCTAAAATTGAAGTGCTATAATTAAATGATGTAATAAAATAGGAAATGTATTTTTAAAAATAAAAAATATGTTTTTACAAATTTAAAATAATAATAAAATATAATTAATACACATGAAATCTTCCACGTCATTTTTTTTAAACATAATTAAAATGAATTACATTTCATCAAATTTTAGATCAATATTCTTTTTGGAGGACAAAACTGAAAATAAATAAAATAAATGAACTATTTTCATCATTCAACTAAAATAGGAGAGTCAAAATTATAATTAAATCTAAAAAATATCAAATATATAGTACAATTGGTTGAATAAAAAAATATTGAAAGAATACCATATAAAATGTCGAAATTTCACACTTAAAAATTAATATAACTCATTAATTTAGGCAAAATTGTATCTTTTGTCATTTAATGAAGAAGGTACAAGATATATTTTTTTAGTCACTTTATAGAATTTTGTGTTTGCTTTTAGGTAGAAGATGATACTCATCAGCAACCTCATAATTCACACTATTTTTTTCTTAACGAAAACTTAAAAAAGTCAACGGTGCAAGTTATTTGAAACATAAAAAATTCATATAAGATAAAAACAAACAACTTAAACGATCTATAGTAAAAACAAATAAATTAAAGAAAATATTAGATAATATTTTTATATTTTATACAAGCAACCTATTTTGTCATTTTTCTCTAAAAAGAATATTTTTTTTTTATTATATTACATTCAACTTAAATTTAAAAAAACTTACAAAAGCTTTCCGGACTCAATTATGTTTTAAGAAATCCAAATTTTGTGTGCTAAATCTTTTTTTAAATTTTTCGAAAAAATATTTATATTCTGAAAAAAATTTATGAATTTTTTTTTTCAAAACACAGTTGTGTTTCAAAATATTCGAACTTTGTGTATTAAAACATTTAGTTTTTCGGTACAAAATTATGTTTTAGAAAATTCAAACTTTGTATATAAAAATTTTTTATCAAGTTTTTTAGAATACAATTATATTTATGAAAATTTAAAATTTGTGTTTCAAAATACAATGTGTTATAAAAAACTTAATGTATGTACATGATAAGAGGCGGTGCTTCATTTTTGCAAGCAAGACGAATTCACAAATGTTGATTCTGACCATAGTTCTTCTCCACGATATGAGATTGAAAAAACAAGTCCCTAAATGGTTCGCGAATGTTGATTCCGACGATAGTTGTTCTCCACAATATGAGATTGAAAAAATAGGTCCCTGAATGGTTGTGTGGGTAGAAGACATCAATGTTCATAGCAAAAACAACAAAAAATCCATCGAGATCATTATATAGTTACCCATGTCATGAGATATGATATCTAAGAGTAATTTTAATCTCCTATTTATGTATATCCTTAAATGTCGATATGAAACAAATTTTGTCAAGGATGGTATTGAAAATTGTAACTTTTTCATGTGAATGGATGAATGGAAAGACTATTTTACTTATAGGGCATTACGAAGAAGAGGAACAAAAGAATTTGAAAAAGATGATGAAAAAAATTATGCAAGTGATGAACAATTTAAGAAAGAGGTGAATGCAAATATGAACAATTTAATAAAGTTATTGAATATTTTATTTTTGCATCTTTTGTGATTCAATTGTGTATATGATAGTGCAAGTAATTGAAGTGGTGATTGTTGTTGTGTAATTTTTTTATCCTAGAATTAGTGAATGTAAACTATTCATTTGAAGGATATTTATATAGTTGTGTTTTCATTCAACATTCGTGAACTATGATATGATCCATAAGATTTTTATTCAATATAGACTACAGAGGGAGTGAAAATGCGTTTGTTCTAAAGTGAAATGGGACTATATAGAAGATTTTACAAGTAACTATCTAACTACCCTTTCAACTTCTTTATTTAATTTTGGTCATTTTCTGAGTGACACTTAGAATCAATAAGAATATGCTATGTGTTCATCTTATGTGGCTTGAGCTAGGACACATAAGCAAAAACTAATGAGTTAACTCAGAGTTAAAGTTAGGGATTAATTTCATTAACGAAATTCAAAATTAAAGTGTTTAAAATATTTTCCTTTAATTAAGGGACCACAATGACATCTAGTTACTTTTAGAGATGAAAATGACCATTTTGAGACGAAAATAACCATTTACTCCTTATATGCATCATTTAGAATTTTTTATTAAAGAGTAGCTTATGAATTAGGTTAATAGTTACAAACAAACTATCAGTTTACTTTCTATAAAATACATACAACTTGATAATATTTTATAAAATTTAAAAGTGATTGTGCATATGCGTTCTTTATAAAGTGCATTATTGTCCTGCTTTTAATTACTTTTTTAAAAAACTCATAGTTTAGTTAAGCTCAAGCAAATCCTTAAAAATATTCTATACAAGGTTGGATGCAGTTATAGATTTATTTATTTATCTATTAAATATTGGCTTAAGTGGAAGGGGAATCATAAAATGCATTACAATATTACTTGTATTTAACATGGTTTGAAGATTCTTGAGAAAAAGGTATGATCAGATATCATAAGAAATTGGAGATAAACTCCACTTTAAGATTGTTTAAGTGGGTTCAATTGAGTCACACAACTCATTGAATTTATCTGTTTTCATTCTCAAAATGGTAAAATAAATGTTACAATTGCTACATCTACTTTTACAAAATTTAATCCTTTATAATTTTACCGCTACTTTTACATTTTATTCAAATCACTCATTTTACCATTTTTTTATAAATAAAAATAAAAAACTAAAGTCACGTTTAGTATACAAAGCTGTGTACCATATATACATACGTTTGACCCTAAACTTATTTATTTTACATTCTAATTTTTTATAACTATTATGCAAATGGCCCTAATATTCTAATTTCCCACTTTTTACATTTAATAAAACATAAAACAAAAGAAATTCATTAAAAACAAGACTCAGATTAATTAGTTTAAATTATTACAACCCATCACTACCTAAACGATGGCAACAGTACACTAACAACTAACAATGTTGATTAATCTCAATAAACCTTTAAACCCAACAAACAAACATAAAACATTTACAATAAGGCCCAAATAGAAGGCAATATAATACACCAACAACATTCATTAATTTAAATAAGTATTTTTTTACTTAATTTAAACCCATAAATTTAAAGAAAAAAAATATAAATTACATTAAGGTTCATGAAGATGACAAACTCATGAAATCTAGTATGTCTCTGGGTTTGTTTCTTGGTATATAATTCTGATTAACTCGCATATTTTTTTACATAGGATTAATTATCAAATCTAAAAGTCTGTAGTTTTTTTTTTTGGCACAAAAATATTAGTAATAATTTTATTTTTTATTAATGCATAAATGCAATTGCCTTTATACTGGAGACCCTATCTGCAAATATCTACAATATAAAATCAAACTTACTAAAGAGGTATTCCTTCTTAGATTTTGACCATTAAATTATTTTATATTATATTAATGGTTAAAATCATATTTGCTTATGTTAAGCAAGTTTGTCCACTTGTGTACTTAAATGCCACTTACAAACTTAATATAAATTTTGTGGAACACAATTAAAATGTGGAGTAGAGAGATTTTTTAATGAATTTATTTTATATGCAATTTTAGTGTAAAAAAAATTTACATTGTCAATCAATCTTGAATTATTAATAATGTTCAACTTAACCATTGCATTGTTACATATACGATTTTTCATAATTGATTGATTGTGTAAAATTTATTTATATGTATACAAATTAAACTATTTTTTCATTTTTTTTTAAAGTGAGGGGAAAATCATTATTTTTTGGAAGATCTATGAGATAGAGGTATAATTGTGGGAGCAGTGGGCAAATTTTTCATATGATTATTCGGAAGCATAGTCCAAAAGACAGAATTTTTTTTTTCTTCCATAAATATACTTCCAAAATTTATGCACGGTGGAAAAAAAACACTCTCGTTTATCACACATGCGCGATGATTTGACAAAATAATTTGAGGCATCAGTTATAGTTAAGGCCGAGTTATAGCTGAGAGTATGTCTACATTGAAATAATCTTTATCGCTCATTGATTTAGATAATATTTTTTATCCCCACTATATTTTTGAATATATTTTAAATTGACTAATTTAAACATATATTCTAAATAAAAAATACATTTGAATCCGTCAATTCATACAAAAATTAAGAGTTTATGAGAAAAAAAAAAAAAAAATCACAAGATAAATTAATCATATTAATAAAGAATATGTTTAGTAAGTTGCAAAGAAATTTATATTTAGAGAAAAAAACAATTTTAAAGAGGGGTTAAAATGAAGGAGAAAGGGAGGAATATTTTCAAGTTACAAGAATCATTTAAAATAAATGCACTTAACTTGATATGCATGATCCTTTCATAAGATTGCTTGAAAAGGAATTGTATCAATAAAGCAAAATTTGCATGATTAGATTGCCTTTATTTTGTTAGTTAATGAAGGACTAGATCCTTATTCTATCGTTAATAAGCAGAAGTTGTAAGTTAATGCCTTTAAATAATGGTTGCAAAAGGTCACATGGTGAATGATCAAGATATAATTTATATAGAAGGGATGTAAGAGAATTTTAATAAAAGTATATATAATGGTATGCTTAAAGAATTCTCTTCATTCTCTTAGTTTCTCTTCAGATAACTAAGGATAAGGACCTGCGTGAGAGAATTTCATGGAGAGTAAAATATTCTTGCAAAATTAAAGTACCTTTTCACATCAAATAATGTTGGGGGTTAGTATATTAGAATATGCCTCAAAGCCAAGGAAGCTTCTCTTTTCAAAGGAAGTATTAATCAAATTTGAGACCAAGGAAGTATTTATTAGTTTCACTGTGACTTATACTCAGAGTATTTTGTACCGAGTGTATTTAAAAAAACATACATTTTTCTTAAGTGTATATTGCTGAGGGTAGGATCAAACCTTTAGTGTCTAACTCTTTCACCCTAATCAAGGTGGTTCAATTTGATTTGAGGTACTCTTTTAAAAAATCTCATCTCATCTCGTTTGAACTAATCCAATTAGATACAATATTTGTAAAATAATTATATTAATACTTTTCTTTTGACAAAAAATCTATTAATATAATGATAAAAATATAATATAATAGTTCCCTAATAATTAACTTACGGAATAACAATAATCTATTATATTTAAAATACATAAAATAAAATAAAATAAAAATAGATCAAACTAAATTAATAAATATTATTAAATTTGTTTTGCTCATTTAAAAATCAATACACAATAGATTAATATACTTATAAAAATATAAGTTTTAAAACTATATATATATCGTCGATTCGGTTTTAAACCAATATACCGTTTAATTTTGAATAGATTTATTAGATATAAAGTCTCAAGCATTTATCGACTATCTAATCGCCAATGATACCGAGCGTCATATCAATGAATGTCTCGTTCTCTCCACTAAACAGAACATAGAATACAAAATGCATAGAATTTGCAGCACCATCACTAATCCTATCAATTTGAAAATGTTCCACATAAAGCAAACAAATAAGTCTTAGATTCCACTTGATATTGCACATAAAACACACAGAACATAGGATACAACATGCATACATTTAGCGGAACCACGAACACTAATCCTAACCCATTTGAAAATTACATAAAGCAAATAAATGAGTCTTACTTTATCTCCACACAAAGGGTAGCAAAGGCATCATATCATTTCATATCGAAGCTTTGATAATCAATCTTTGCTATAACTAATTTATTAATTACAACTGATTCTTCCGAATCGGACAGAGATATCTAATATAGTAGTAGTCTTGTCAGAATAAAATATTATAAGTAAAATAGTAGTTAAAAGTTTATGTATTTGATTAGAAATTTAATTTAAATACATCAACTTTTTAAATATCATTTTTTTCTATATTTCATTTCAGAGTAGTATGATATATAACACATTTAAGTATCTTTCACTACTTACCAAAAAGATAGATATCAAATTAGATACTTTTTTTGAAATTAAATATAAATAAATCTATATCAACAAAAATTGATTACTAAAATAATCAACTTTTATTAATCTAAGTTGTTTATTTTGAAGGTCAGAGAGATTAAATCAACCTTAAACGAATTTTATCAAAAACCCTTATGTCAATTTTTTATTTTATCCAAAACCCTCCTTTGGGATACAACTAGCAAAACACGGCTACATCCACTACCCCATTTAGCAAATTAAACAATAATTAGGTTAAAGAGTTAATAAAAAGTTCAGATTAAATATATTTTTAGTTTTTATATAATTTCACTATTTTTTAGGCCTTATAAATTTTTTTCCAACTTTTTGGCACTTTATTTTTTTAATTTTTTTCCATCTTTGATTTTAAACTATTGTGTTATTCAAATTGTCAAACTATATTTTTAGTAAAGTTTATGACATATTGTATTAAAATTGCGGCTGTGTTAAAGATTTTGCAGTTTTAGTCGTTATGAATGTTGCATAATTTATGTTGTTGTCGTGGCATGAATTAATCACAATATTGTACTAATTTTATTCAAATTATTTGTATTATCATATAAAGTATAATATTAGTAGAGATACGAGAAAAATCACAATAGGAGAAGGAAGTCAAATAGTGGTTAGATCTATATTTAAAAAAGTGATTTTTATCCTTTTGCGTTGAATAAAAAAAGGATTTTCAATTTTTGTTTTTGGTGAACGAGGTTTTGTCGCAGCCATTGTGCATGTAACAACGTTTCGTGTGCGTTCGCAACTATTTTATCGGAATTTTTTCTTTGCTAAATTTATTTTAAAAAATTGATTATTTTAATTTTTTAACTTCATTTGGGGAGTCTCATTGTCTACTTTGAATTTGGTGTATAAATTTCAGCAATTGTATTTTTCATTCACAATACTTTTTGGTTAGTTTGAGTAACTCATGTACTCATCTTATTAATAAATTATCACTAAGGAGAATTATATAATTCTCTATTGGATTCTTAAATAGTAGTGCACGCAACCTAAGTTGCACCACCAGCATACGATTGCTCACCCTCTCACTCTCTTTCTCCTAATAATGACTTGAACATTGGAATGTGGCATGTAAAACACCCTTACTAAGGACATTGTCATCATCCTTTGCCACACTCAACCAACTTCGGTTGTTGTACAGCAAGTACACCTCAGATCAAGAACATTGTAATCTTGAAATGTGATGGATTTTATAAAACATAGATCTAGGCATTGGACCTTGATAAAATAGTGGGAATTTTCTTTCTTAGATTGTGCTCTTGGTCTTTTGAATGTATGAAGCAAATTAATTTGCAAAGGTTGTACTACTCTAATATGCTTTACTTTGTGATAAAAAAGAATTATAGAATCTAGTAGAAATTTATAAAAATTCGTCAAAAAAGAATAATTTCTTTAGGCCGACAAGTTAATTAGATTGACATGTGCTTATAAAGTTTATGTTGTCAACAAGAACAACAATGGGATGGGTAAATGAGAAAAGAATAGAATAGAATTTAGAGAATTGTGCGGCCCAAAACAAAAATAGACTAACTATCAACAAAGAGTGGACCTACGTTATTCACTACATACACCCCACATTTTTACTCATTTCATATTATTATTCACAGCCGTCTTTGACATTTGGAAAATCATCCTTTCAATATAATGTAGTCATAAAAAAAAAATAGTAGTAATTATTTGTTGTGTTGCAGATGTAATATACTTATTTTATTTTTTATGCAATTTTAATATATTAGTTTTTCATAATTATTTATTTGTTGAGATATGATTTGATATATATTAATTAAATCAAACTTTTATCCCAAATACTTTGACTAAGTATTTAAAATATCTTTACACCTGTTATGATGGATCCATGTTGTAAAGAATTAGTGGCCACGTATGTATTTTTTAATGGAGAAGTCAACTTCTCAACTAGGTGATCACTTTATTTATACCGTTGAAAAAGAAAAACAATCAAAACATGAAAGACTCAAATTGGTCGAAGATTGGAAAACAAGCGGTTAGATTGAACTCTCGAGAGAGACGAATGCTAAAATGTGGAAGAGACACATAGATGTGTGTCAAACATGTGATGGGAATATGATGTAGACCAAAACTGAATTTTTCTCAAATAAAAAAATTAATAATTTAATTTTGCAGTTTCTCAAAAAATAGTATAGCACAAAGTCCAAGTTCAAGCCCACAACTATAGGATAAAATGGCATACACGATTTTCATAGTGCAACTTCATTTGAAATAAATAGGCGTGTCTTAAAATGTCTCTTTTTGCATCTCGTCTCATGAACGGGATAGGTAATTCGATGGGTAATCCGAATTTAGTCTTTGTGTTGTCCTTATTTTTTTTGGGAATTGAGAGACTCAACCCATTGTTTATGAGACAAAGTAGATTCACGGGATTGTACGCCCATAATCAAAGGAATATATATTTAATTTTACTTTTTGATGGGCCGATCCAACAAGTTAAAAAACCGAAAGCAACAATTAAAAATAAGTTTTTTTAATACAAATAAGACTCTTTTTAAATGCGAAGAATTAATAACATCATATATATATATATATATATATAAAGGTGGACATAAATTATGATTTTTAAAAATACAATAAAATTAATTTTAAATTATTTATCAAAATTATTTTAATTATATTCTTTAAATTGTAAAAAGAATTACAATAGACATGACCATAGACATAGACATGATAGTCTGAATTTGACCATAGACATGATAGACATAGACATAGACATGGCATAGACATAGACATAGACATATTCTTTAAATTTTTTAATAGTCTGAATTTGATCACCATAGACATGATATTCAACAACTTTATACTTTATCAACTGGACTAACATATATAATAATTAAGTTTATAACATAATTAATAATATCATATATATTTAGTTTGGAGACTTTTTTCTTTATTAAATAAACCTAATTTTTTAAATATTGATATTTTACGTAGTTTCATAAATATTAATATTCTCAATATTTCCATGGTTTGCATATGAGGTTGGAGCAAGCAGCATCCCAAGTATTTATGCATTCCTCACCTTTCCCGTCACAACACTTGCAAACAAGACCAAGAGTCGAATATGCTTCACGCTTTGAATACCCTATATATTAATCAATAAATAAATGTTATGTCATCCTCTCAATATATATATATATATATATATATATTGAAGCAAAATACATAAGAAATTAAAAACAAATAAATTAAGAACACTTTGTGTAAAGGTGCAGCCGCGGTAGAAAGATTGAGAGAGGTTCACCTAATTTGAAATGATTTTCTTTCATGTGGATGGTAAGAAACTTTTTGGCTTCCACACCATTTGGAATGAGTGATAACTTAGGAGCTATTATTATTAGGAGAGAGATAAAAAGTACAATAAACCACTTTTGTGTGAGCATTTTTGTGATAAGTGACCACACCATAAAGAGCAAATTAAATAGATATACGAAGAGCTTATAAGTTACTTGCTGAAAATAAATGGTAGCGGAGAAAATATAATTTGGAACAAAATGAACACTTGAATGTGTTTATTTTTCTTCTTTATAAAATGTGGAAAATCACGTTCTTATTCCTTTGTCCTATTGACACTGCAAAGAACTTCTAGAATCGATGATGTAGCAGTTGCTGCATATTTACGTGGGTTTTCTTAGTAGAATTTTTAATGAGACATGAGTCATATCTTTTAAGATTATTATTTTTTTTATAGTTTTGGTATAGTTTTTTAAGATTTTTGTATTTTATTTTATTTTTTATTACAGAAAATTACAGTCGATTGACTTGAGTCGAAATGTCAAGTTAATTATGTCACATTTTTTACTTTATTTTGTTTAGGGATGAGAATAGGTTAGGCCGTCCGTCAGGGTCTATGGTCTGACTTACTTATGACCTAACCTATTTAATAAAAAGGCTAGGTTCAAGCTGTTTTTAAACAGGCCAGGCTTATTAAAAAGCTTATTAGGACCGACCTATATATATTTTATTATTTATTAATATTTATTATTATTATTATTATTATTATTATTATTATTATTATTATTATTATATTAATAATATTATTTCCTATTTTAAATTCTATCAATTAGACAATCACTCAGTAATCCTTTCATATTTCAGTAGTCGTTCCATATTCGTTAATGATTTTATATTCAGTAGTTGTTCTATATTTGGTAGCTGTTTAATTAGTCAATCAGTCGTTCCATAGTTGCTTAAGAGATAATAATGTGTGCATTTGTTTCGGAAAAAAAAAATCTATTATTTGAAACTAAAAAATATTTTTTAGGTTTTAGAAATATTTATTTTAGATTTTTTTTAAATTATTTTGTTAGAAAAATTATTTTTTGTTTAATATATATAGATATATAAAAATTGATATTGGTACGTAGAGAGGATCATGGTATTAGTAGAAAATTTTAATGTTTTAATGTAAATAAGGTTTTTAAATAGGCTTTTAGGTCATGCCAAACTTTTAAAAAGGTCAAGGCCAGACTTAGGCCTAAAAAATAAATCGTAGGTCAGACTCAGATATTTCAAAATCTGGTCTTACCTGACTTATTCCCACCCCTAATTTTGTTTAAAAAAATATCTACCTTCTTCCCTTTTCCTAAAAAAAGATTGAAAATATTAGTTATTGAAAATTATTATTAATATAAATTATAATATACTTCTATTAAACATTACTTAATTAAACACAACTGCAATAAATTATAATATGATCTACTTGATAGTTGCACCGGGGTTAATATAATCTAATCCTAAAAACATAGACTCCTATGAAAGTAATTCACCTCCCATCATTGTTCTCTCAAAATGTATTCTCTTAAATTTTAAAGATACGTTACATCGTTCATGGGCATATTTTAACATGTAAATATGCTATAACTTCTGCTCTCTCGGACTTAATTATAAACAAACAAACAGAAGTGCAAATATCAATTGATTTTAAATATAAACAAATATCAATTGATTTTAAATGTAAACAAATATTAATAAATTTTATACACATTTAATGATACTGTTCCAAAAACATCTTTGTATTAATTCTTTAATGTCGTGACAATACTATTTAGAGATAAATTAGCAATTGTATTTCTTTTACATGAAAAAAAAATAAAAATTAAATGCATGGAACATGTGTACATGGAGTTTGTTCACCAATTTGAATATGCCCCCAAAGTTACTCTAATCTACAACATGTGTACATGGAATTTATTCATCAATATGAAAATAGAATAATTGAAAATGGAATCATCCTGTCTTGTTTTCATAAGTCAAAGACGAAAACGATAAATAAATTATGTCATCTTGCAATCAAGTTTTTAAAGTACATGAAGATTGGGTTATCCTTTTCTTAAAATACCCAAAAGAATGAAATGTTTAAACTTAAAAAAAAATCTTAAATGCATTAAATATTTAACACTTTTTAGTGTAATTTTTAACTATGTACTCTTTCTATCTAATAATGAATATCAGTTTAATAAAAAATAATTGTCTCAAAATAAATATTATTTTTAATTTTTAATATAATTTTAATTATTTTTTTAAATGCATTATTCAATTATTACTATACACACTACTTTTAAAATATTAATTTTATTTTATATTAATGATAATAAAAAACAAACTAATGGTTGATTTTTTTTTAATAAAATGACTATTATTTTTTTTATTTATAATTATTTTTTGATATACATGAAATAAACAAAAATAACACTAATTGTAAACATATGGAATACATATGAAGAACTTATATGCTATTTAACACCGATTTCAACATTTACTATTCAAAAAAGTCAAATTCTCCTATAGATATAAAAAAATTATATCTAATTTTGACATATTTGATACTTAGAGACCAACTAATCACATTTTATATTTTCATGTTTGTAATTTTTTGTACTTAATCTAATTAAATCATATCTTTGAAGTGTTATTTTAGTGATAAAAGTTAGCATTATATAATTCAAATCTTATATATAAAATAATCATTAATAAAACCTTTGTTAATAATAATTTTTTTAATGTTTTTTATTAACTTTTTAATAGTAAAATGGTTTTGGTTGGCTGCAATGATTTAAGACAAAATGTGAGGTCAAAATAATTGGATTAAGAATCTCAATCTGCGTGTGTACGACGCCATAACAAACATATAGCTCAAATTTTTGGGAGTGATAAGAAAGTTAGACAGCAAGATGAAATAAGGATAGACCCGACATGAATCCTTTGTCAAAAAAATGGGAGAGAAATGTGTATACACACCACCATGCATATTTTCACAATACCTTTTTTATTTATCCTTTTTCCCTACCCGTAACCAACTGATCAATATCATTATAATTTAAATTTAAGGTTACATAAATTCTAATTATCTATAAAATTTTAATTTTAAATTTTTATTATTTACAAAAAAAATTCATATTTTTTCTTATATAATATGCAATGATTTTTTAATTTAATTTATATACAATGACAATATAAAGGCCATTAGAAATATTAGAAAATATGATTTTTATTGTAATTATATAAAAAATCACAACTATGACTGATTATAATGTGATGACATTTTACAATGTCAGTGCATAGTAATTAAACTCATAATTTTTAGTCTGTTGAAATGTCGACGTATGTTTTTGAATAATTTTTTCACGTATTTACAACATTATAAAATGTTTGTCCAAAAACAAATAAATTCAAAATTAATTTTTTAATCTATACTTTTGTTTATTTTATCTTGAATTTATAACATTTAAAAAACTTAAATTTAATTTATCTCAAGTTAAAAAAAATTAAATTTTTGTGGAGATTTTTTTATAATATTTTAAACATACTTATAAAAATTTAATAATTCAAAAAAAATATATATTTTGTTTCAATATAAACTAAAACTATTTACATATAATGTTTTAAAGAGAAAAACTTATAATTTTTCTACAGAAATAAAAAAATAGAAACTAAAACTATTTACATATAATTTTTTAAAGGCAAAAACTTATAATTTTTCTATAAAAATTAAAATCAAAATTTTAAAATTTTTTAGGAACTAAAATATATTTAACTTTATAATTTGTAAGCAAGGCATGAAGCCATCAATTAGTCTATCATTGGAGGTGACAAATGAGATCATCCTTCGAGAGGATATATGCCATCAATTTAGACGAAGCCCGTGAGGTGATATTTGATGCTGACAATTTTGGTTGACCAATTGATGCTGACAATTAGGAGATCACCTAAATTGATAATTAATGAAAGTTGATACCTTTTTTATAAAAGTAGAGAATTTCTTTTTTCTCTTTAATTTTTTCTAGTTAAAGAATTTTTTTTTAGAATTTCGTTCTTAATCCTATAAAAAATTATAGTTTTTATTTCTACAAAATTATTCCGATATTAGTTTTAATCCATGTTAAAATTAAATATGTTTCATTGTCATTCAATTTTTAAATTTTTTGTATGTATGTTTGACAAATATTTAAATTTCTTAACATGAGATAAATTAAATATGAAAATTTAAATTCAGTAAATTCAACATAGAAGTTGTAAAAATATGCAACTAAAACTGAATTTTGAGATTATTTTTTGTGAAATAATTTTTGATAATGTTAGAAACATGTCTAAAAAAAATTGTTAAAAAATACATGTTAACATTCCCACATAGACTAAATTTTTTACAAGATAATTTTGTAGTGATTAAAATAATGTATTTTATTTTTACAAAAATTAAAAAAGAATTTTAAAATTTTATGGAGATAAAATTTATTTAACCATTTTTTAATGTCAACATTACTTTTGTTAATTTTTTTGTATTGTTAAAACCATTTTTTGTATTGTTAAAACCAAAAACACCATATATAATTTTAACACCATATTTATTTTTTACAAGATACGGAAGCAACATGTTAATTGCACCACTATTAAAAGAGATTTTAATATCACATCTCTATTCAAAATATTAAAACATTGATATATTAATTACTTCTCTTATATATCAAATATTTAACTTATTCATAATCAATAGAAGATTAATCATCTACCTTCAATAATATTAAGATCCGTCACTCCATAGACTAACATTGAAATGATACTTATGCTAAAAAACAATCTATTATATTGGATGGAGTACTTGAATAAAAGGTGATAAAACAAGATTCAGAATAACAAAATCATTGAAGTACTCAAGTCTATACTCGAACCACACCCTACCAGGCTGGAGCACCCTAGGGCCTGGTCATAACAAAGACATTATCAATGAATTTGGATTGATTTGAAACTATACGCATTTTTAAATACCGAACGATTTTGGCCGCTAATCTTAGATTAGACAGTTCATATATCATAATATTAAAATTAACTATAAACAATCTTAACCATTTACTTTTATGGGACGATTGACAACAACGTCACACAGTCACCAAATCCAATTCCATTATCAATTAGCCCTATTTGACATAAACTGCCAGAGATTATTATAGAAGAAGAAAAAAAGAGTAAGTACAAAGCAGGACACTCAATAAAATTGACACTCCAATTAAAGGAATGATCACTAAAGCCAGAGACACTTTTAACATTTGACCACATCCAAAGGGGACAAAGTTGTCTCAACTGTTCAAAAGGTTAGTTTTATTTGGTTTAACTGTTTGTGTAGTGTTAATGTCTAGTGATGTAAATAGTGGTTGGTGGGAACATTGAGCTGTGCCAATATTGTGATACAAATTAACGGATACTGGTGCAGCTAGATGGTTTAATTTTGAATTATTGTGGAAATATTAAAAAATGATGATGGTTTAGGTGATCTTACAGGATGATTTAGAAATTTTATGTGGTTGAGTGGCAATGTTGTTACAACAACAAAGGAACTCAATGAAGGAGCTCAATGATGTTACCTATAAAGGGTTAAGTAAGTTATGTGTGTTTGGTATGATTATTTTTGGTTCTGTTACACATCTTTGGTATAGGCTATTACTTTTTGTTGCTGTATTTTGTTTTGTCGTCGTGGTGTTGGGCCATCTACACGGCCCAACCTAATGGCCTAGTAGTTTTATTTATTGAGATTGAAAATGGTTTTATTTTATACCTTCTACATTTAATCTTTACTTCCATAAATGCAAGGATTTTTTTTTCTCTGGTACAAATCTTAAAATTTGTTATTTTTTACTATACTATCATTTAATATTTTTGGTAAAAAGTGATTTTTTTTTTCAATTTTACTGGAAAACTTTTTTTATGTTTTTTGGTGCATAATATATGCTTTGGAAAGCTTTTTCAAAGTTTTTCGATAAAGTTACACTCCAAAAAAAATTTTCTAAGTTTTCTGGCAAACAAGTTAGGTTTTTGTATCGAAAATCTTATAAAATATTTTTTAGTAATTTCCAAATTTCTTTTGGTTGGTCTGAAAATGTTGAAATGGTAAAAGAAAAAGGGAATTTAAATTGGTAAAATAGTAAAAAAAAAAAAAAAAATCAAAGGGGTATTTGACATTTTTAAAAACTTATGGGGGTACAGGTAAAAATGTGGATATAAGGTGAAACAATCGAAATTGAGTAGTACCACTTTTATAAGTCTTATTTACTAAACATCTCTACAAGACCTTTGACAAACCTAAAGCTTAGTAAGAGGCTTCCAAAAAAAGTTGCTAGAATTAGAGACAACATTGATTAATTGACTTGGTTCTGTCATAGAAACTAAGAGTGTATAAGACCCGATTCGTCTTACGAACCAATCTTGACTTGTAAGTAATGGGATGAGTCTCACCCGATCCTAAAAAAAAATAAGAACAAAAAATAAGGACAAGGTAGAACAAATGATTATTTTTATTATTATTATTGATTCACTCTCTCTAAAACTATTTGGTGTCTTGTCTCGGGACCAATCTAGTCTCATCTTTATTTCGTCTTGTCTTTAATAAATTTGCAACTCATTGGATTAAGAGACGACTGAAAATTTAAAATTTATCTCGATTAAATATTAGAATGAGATAAAAGATACATCAAACTCAATCTAATCCGTCATTTATATACGTCATACAGTTGCTAGAGAGAATCTATATACCAAGTAAATTTAATAAGACAAATATAATTCAAGATTGTAGTGGGTGAATTAGAAGTTTCAAACCATAATATTAAAATAATCTATAATTATTTGATGGGAGAACAAAATGAAATATAAAAAATGAAAATGAATTTTGTTTAAATATATTTTTAGGTAATTTTATTTTTTTAGAAAATACACTGTCGATTTAAAATAATTTTATATTAACCATTATTAAAAATTATTAATTTTATCATTTTAATTTATGACTGTAAATTCTATCGATCAATAATTATATAAAATTATTTATACTAACCGATCATTATACCTTTACGGGCCTTGCTAGACATTTTTTTTAACAATATGATTTTGGTCGTTAATTTTAGTGAAATAATAACAATAGACAATGCTTCATATATAAAAATAAATAAATAAATATTGCAAGGTTAACAAAATTGGAAATGAAAAAATAAGGGTGGCGATCGATGTTCACGAATGGGCGTTGAAAGTGCCTTGTTGTCCGTTTATTCTGTTTGTGTTCAGTCATTGTTAGACCTTTCAAAATTCATGCCTATTCTTCTCTCTCCCTCTCCCTCTCCCAATCTATGTATTCTTCTCTCTCTTTCACCATCTTTTTACGGTTAGTGCCATTTCTATTCGTAATTCTTTACCCTCAGTGTTTTTATTTGCTATATTTTGATTCTCGTGATTATTGATTACTTTCCAATTCGATATGGGGTATAGGTATTGGGTGGTGTCGAATATATTGAAAATAACAGAATATGGCATACAAAGTAGACCATGAATATGACTATCTCTTCAAGATCGTACTCATTGGTGATTCTGGTGTTGGAAAATCAAATATACTCTCCAGGTTTACCCGAAATGAGTTCTGTTTAGAATCTAAATCTACCATTGGTGTTGAATTCGCTACCAGAACAATACAGGTTCATCTTTTTTACCCTTCTTATTAATATGTGATCAAAAGAGTTAACTAATAATCCATCATTGTAATTAGGAAAATATGCAACTCAATTAACTAATATTCTTTATTGGATCTGTTATAGGACTAATTTTTTAATCGGTCGTAGGTCCAAACCTCTTACGGGAATTGTTTGAAATACCGAAAACCACAGCATAATAGAGTAGTCAATTAATATGGATTGATATGAAGAAGAAATGGTTTGATCCTCTTTTTTTATATGAATACGGATCAAAATGCATAAGATACAAATGGTCTACAGAAGCAAGAATCTCCAAGAACATTTGGACATCCGATTTTTTCACACGAGATTGACTATCTTCCAAATTACTGACTTCAAAATTCGTGTTACCAATGTTACATGAAACCAATTCGAAATCATTCTTTTCTATAAACATAACTCTTAAAACATTGGTAACGTGATACTCATTGGTAAAAAAAAAACGTATAAGAGAAGTTTCATCAGAGAGGTATTTGGATTTAAATAGTTCAACAAGCATTTATCTAGTATAAATGTTCTTTTCCCTAATGAAACTTCTCTTACATGTTCATTTGTCTTCAATATTGAATAAGAAGGACCTAATTTCCATCACCCACTTATATATTATGTAGTTGTTGTCAAGGGCAGATCCAACAATTGTGAGGATGCACACCTTGAACTTTCAAAATTTATACCAATACTTCAATTATTTTGCATTCTAACCACATGAAATTTACACCTTAAATCTAACCCACTCAGGATCTTGAATCCGCCACTAGTTGAATTGTGTACCGTATGTTGTATTAAATATTAATTTCTTGAAGGTTATTCATGCAATTGTTTGAAACAGGTGGAAGGGAAAACAGTGAAAGCACAAATATGGGACACTGCAGGTCAAGAGAGGTACAGAGCAATCACAAGTGCATATTACAGAGGAGCTGTTGGTGCCTTATTAGTGTACGACATAATCAAGAGACAAACATTTGATAATGTTCAAAGGTGGCTTCGTGAACTAAGAGACCATGCAGATTCCAACATTGTTATTATGATGGCTGGAAATAAATCTGATTTGAATCATCTAAGAGCAGTATCTTCTGATGATGCTCAAAGTTTGGCTGAGAAAGAGAGTCTTTCATTTCTAGAGACTTCAGCATTGGAAGCTTTAAATGTTGAGAAGGCTTTTCAAACCATTTTGTTTGATATTTATCAAATTATAAGTAAAAAGGCACTTGCTGCACAAGAGTCTGCTTCTACTCCTAGTCTTCCTCATGGAACTACCATTAATGTGTCAAATATGTCTGGTACTGTGGAAAAGAAATCTTGTTGCTCAAATTAACAGGTTATAATATGTAGAAAATTACATGAAGAACAATCTTTTTAGGGATTTAATATTTCCTTCTTTTTTTGTATTTGACAAAACACACAAACTACATAAGAAAATAGTTGCTATCTCTAGTTAAATTTTCTTTTTAGTATCTCTCAAAGATAAAAAATGCAATTATCTTTTAAAAAGTACAATAGAAAATAAATATCTTAGTAGCGAGCAATGTAACCTAAGAAAATGAATACTGATTCTAAAATGCATGGATTGATTGGGATTCTGGAGTATCTTGTTTATGCAGTAAATTTGTAGATGTGATTAAGCATTGTAAGTGTAATTTCTTATTGTTGTCCCTAATATTACTTTTTTTGTTCCCTGTATATACTTTACATATATTACTTTTTATTTCCTTTCCTAAGTATAGGTACTATATACGTGATGTATTAGTAATATTGGTTTAAAGGTAAATATTAACATGTAAATCATTATAATTGGATAAGAGTAGTTATAACTAACAAGATTTAGAGGTTCTTGGTTAGTTATTCTTCATGTTTGTTTAAAAGAGAACTATGTTTTTCCTACAAGGGTTTTACATATTGGTTGTAGACTCAAAATATGGTAGTACATTCAAGATTTTGAATTTTGCTTACTTTAAGTGAGAAATTAGTAAAATGAGTAAATAAATTGTTGATATTGTAACAATTTTTTAATGAACATGCACGTGCATATCAATCATTATTTTTTTTATTAATAGTTGATATTCTTTATTTTATTCTCAAAAATAAATTGTTCACTATAGATGAGTTTTAAGGATTCCAATTTGCTTTTAGAAATTGCCCATAAAATTAATTTGCTCATTACATTCTCCTCGAGGATTACATGCCATTGGCATGTCCACAACTGAACCTTATGTGTCATCTGCACTCAGTTAGCTCTTCTACCAAAGTCACCCAAAGTACACCTTGCAAAAGACGGTGGTGGTGGTTGTTGTTGAACCATATTTTCCACAATTCATTTCGAAACAAGTTGTTATGGAGTAACAATATATATTGGTGTAGAAGAAATTAAACCGATGATGCTTGATTTTCTTTACCATCCTGCTTTACTAATTTAGTGTTCTTCTTTTTCTCCTTTGAGGTATTATGAATCAAATAATAGAAGTGTTGAAATTCAAGTGTGACTGATTAGTTTCAAATTGATTAAAATGAATCAAATTTGAGGGAGAGTCTCCTATATCATGTACTTGTATTGTCATTATTACCAACGGAACCTATTTCCTGATTACACTATTAGAAAGAATTTCGATACAAAGATCCAATATCATGATATCCTGTTTCCCCACCAAACTAAATCATAGTTCTAATACCACCTGTTGAAGAATCTGAAGGAACGTGACAGCAACAATGAGCTAAATATCTATAAATATTTGATCCGCTCCTGACATGCAAGTTCAATTAGGAAAGGCAATATGAAATAAATATTTTAGCTATATATTGTTTATTAAATTAGTAACATATATTGTTGTCCATGATTAACATAAGCTCAAATAACTTGAATTGAATTTATAATATTTAGTTAATTTATTAATTTTAATCGATTAACATTTAAAAATTAATCAACAATTCTTGTAGACGGAGCATAATGAGTCAGTTTGATTTGATTGTTTAAAGAGAAAGAAAACATAATCAATAAAAAGTAGGTAGCTTGGGTTAATTTAATTTTTGCAATTTTCTTTTCATAAAATACGAACTGGTTCAAAACTAACGAATAATTGTCGGTTTAAAATTATTGATATTAATAAAAATTTAAAAATTAATTTTACAAAAATAAGTTTTTATCACATATTATAGTTTTTTATATTGAATATTTTTGTTGATAAAGGTGCAATGGGTCGATTTAATTCGATTTCATAGAATATAAAACTAGAATCAATTTCAAATATGTAGTTGATTTAGTTCAATTTTTGTAATATTTTCTCACAAAATTTGAACAAAAATAAAGTTATCAATAATATTTTTTGTATAAATAATACATGAGACAAATATTTATTATTTGACAATTAATTAAAAAAAATTAACGAATCAATAAATTAATAAATAAATATTATATTTCTTTGTTAGTGTATCTATTGAATGTTTTCTACATAAAAAATTGAAGAATGTTATAATTTTCTTATATTATATATGAGAAATTTTATTCAATGGTAAATTAGTTAAAAAAACAAAATTTCATAAATTAATTATTTAAAAGATAAATGTGCATTTCTTAATAATGTCTATCTTAAATATTTTTTAGATAAAAACTTGAAGAAAATTATAATTTACTATATAATTATATAAGAGACTAATATTTATTAGTGATCAATTAATTAAAAGAGAAATAGATATTTTATTTGTATTGTGTCTCTATATTATCTTAGATATAATTTAGAAAGAAAAAAAATATATATAATACACTAATTATATTAAAAATTTACTATATAATTTCATTCAAAAAGAATTTGCCACATCACGAGTCAAATATTTTTCATGAGTCCATTAGTTAAAAGATAGTCTTTCATTAACTAATTAGTTAAATATTATTTCACTAGTATTATGTGTCTTTTAAATATCTTTACTTTAAATTTGAAAAACATTATAATATACTAAATATAATTTTCTGAATAAAACATATAAAAGACAAATACTAGTCATTGATCAATTATTTAAAATATTATCTTTCACAAATTAATAAATTAAAAGAGAAATATACTAATTAATATTATTTTTTTAAATAATTATAATATACTAATTATAATTGATTTTATAAATTATACTCGAGACAGATGTTTTTCAATAGTAAATTAGTTTAAAATTGTATTTCATGAATCAATTGGTTAAATGAGGAACATTTATTTCAATAGGTGTGTGTCTCTTAACTATCTTCAAAATACAAATTTGAAAAAAAAAATTATAAAACAATTTTTTTAATTTACTATATAAACTATATAGATGACATATGTTTTTCCACTGGTATACTAGTTGACATATGTTTTTTCACTGGTATACTATATAAACTATAAAGATTGTTGGAGTTTGGCGATTACAATTACTGCAAAACTTTATAAAAGAAATTATTGATGAAGATTGTATTTAGAGAATTTCAAAGTGTGTTGTTACACTAGTCTTTAAATTCGATTTGCTCCACCAATTGGATATAAATGGGATGAACAACTAATCCTTTTTATGGTACTTTAGAATACTTTGGTATGATTTGTACTAACACACCAAAAGTATCTTTCAATAGTATGTTACAAAAGAATATACTTCACTCATGCATTAGAGAAGGATATAACGACTTATAATATAGAAAAAAGTGAGAAAATTATGGATAATAATAGCAAAGTTCGTTCATATTTATGTCAACAAAATGAAACAATTATAGTTAGATATTGTATGGGAGTCGCACTTGGGACCTTACACTTAAACAAAAGGCACAAACCAACCAAACCAACAACTTCATCTTGGCAATAAAAATGTTTACATATACATATATTCATTAATATTTTGAAAATATCTATAATTGGATGAGTTAGACGGTCAAGTACTTAACTCTTTATAATTATTAAGATAATTTTTTTATTACAAAAACAATATTTATTTATTTAAATCGTATAATACATCAATGTAATATAAATTCAAAATTGATAAAAACATAAATGATGAATCTATGAATAAAGTCACAACACCAAAATTAATAGCGTAAAACGATAATATTGCACAAAATGACAATATGTCTACAAATATGACAAAATTTAAGTGTCCAAAATACATATGTATATGGATATGTAATGTTGATTATGCTAAAGTAATTAAATTAAATATATAATCAATCAAAGTTATTCTATCAATCTGAACCAAAAAGAACATCGCACAAAAATGGAAAAAAGTGTTGCACTCAAATAACGAAATCACAATAAAAATTACGAAAGAAAAACCAAATTTTTGTTGAAGTCACTTATTCAAATAAAATCATGAAAAATAATCAATTTGAAGGGGTGATTTTAAATAAAAAATAATTGTAAATCACCGTTCTCAGATGAAAGGAGAAGAACATAACTTAAATTTAGGGGAACCAAGATACTATTCTTTTAAATAGCTACTTCCCTTAGCTCTTTATTAATTGCCATATTTGCATAATATTTTTTTATTCTTTTTTACTTGTGGTTTTCAAATTTCATTGTAAGATGAATTATTATTTTGTTAATAATACTCTTAATTAGTTGTTGTAGAAAGATAAATAGATTAAATTATGTTATAAATGATCGAGAGTAAGATAGAAAAAGGTAAATAATTCTATCAAAAGTAATGATATTTATTAGTTGTATGGATATGTGTAAAAACTTCAAAAATAACATCTAAAAAGAAATAGAGATAATACGCAATTTGATCACTATTATGTCAAATCGATAAAAATTAGTTTTATACCGACTGAATTTTAGCCAGTTACACTTGTATAATAATATAATTAGTTCCTATTGGATCACGTTAAAAGTGCATCACTATAAAACTCATATTTTATTTTTGTTCAAGAAACTCATATTTAATTATTCATTACTTTAATGTAAATTATTTTACACATGAAAGACATGACTTGTGCAAAAAAATTGATTCGTATCATTTTAAGTATTTTTCTCTATAATATCTTTTTTTCATAAATTATTTTTAATTAGTCGCATTTTTATTTAAGAATGCGACCTTTTATATATATATATATATATATATGTGTGTTAGTTATTATTAATCTAACTCATTTAACCCCATTTTATTATTATTATTATTATTATTATTATTATTATTATTATTATTATTACTATTATTTTTATTTGCTAAAATAAAATTAATAATTATTTAATCTCTGTTTTAATATTCCTCCAATTTTCCAATTATTACTAATAATTTATAAATTAGATTAATTAAAATAATCAATATAAAAAACATATTACTAATAATTAAAACTCTCACATTCAAAATAATCTCTACAATTATACTTATTTCTCAAAATAC